>NC_051850.1:96897814-97091579 GCF_905115235.1 Hermetia illucens | reverse complement strand
TTTTTTGTCCGGAAACAGATAGGTTTTCGGTACATACATAAGTATTCTAAGTAAATTGTTTATTAATAATTCTAAGTAAATGGGCTGTTATTGATGAAGAAACTTATGAAATTCCCAATAGCTGGCTTGAGTGCAGCGCGGTGTGGCACGCCACCTACCTACCTTGCCGTCTTGAGCGGTACACCCCAACGTCCACGCCGTTTAGAGTCCCCGCAGAGACATCAGGGTCGTTCTTGCACTTCTTATGTCGTCCTGCTCATCATTCTCCCAATTAATTTTCGCCATTTCGCCATTTCCCCATCATTCCCGATCCGGTGTCTTCCCTTTGCCTTTGCTCTCGTCCATCACCCGTCACTCTTCACATCTTAATCTGATCTGATCATCGTTGGCTTTGCTTTTCCGTCATAGGTAGTGGTCATAGTAGCCATTGTAAATAATAAATCGTAATTGCTACGACGTACGATAAGTATATATGTATAGGGTTTAAGGGTCCAGAAGATAGTATCAAAAGAATGATGGTGTGAATAGCTACTGATGATTTATTACAATGCATTCTATTTATATCCTAAATCTAATTACCCCCACGCGCTCACATCTACTGCTAGGTACATGCTGTACTTGCGTGACCCACTTACTCATGGTTTCCAGATGTGATTGTCTGGGGGTTCCCCATACTTAATGCAATGACCAGATGTGATTGTCTGGGGGTTCCCCATACTTAATGCAATGACCAGATGTGATTGTCTGGGGGTTCCCCATACTTAATGAGCGTCGCTCTAATTATAATCTACGTACCACACGGCCATTCCTGACATATCGCCAGTCCCTGGTGATGTAATACAATAAACATTCATATCATACGACAGACACATATTACAACAATTACATACGTATACACATAATTCTGTGAATCCATTAAGATTAATAAGATGTTAATTAGAGATTAAAATACAGGATATGTAAAACATGAATACATCTCATAAATAAAATACAGTAATCAAAACAAGAATTATAGTATCAAAGGAAGTTACATATCATAAATATAGTAGTAGAACTAAGTGCAAAAATAGAAGTTACAGTAAATAATTAAGAGTTACATATTATAAACATGTCGTATAATAGGGATATTATAAAGACATTTTAATTATTTCACGCGATTTCTCGATCTACTGGGATACTGTGTTCGCCTTCATCTTCTTCGTCGTCATCGGGTTCGAGGTCATCAGCAAATCCACGCCACGGCTTCATGTAGTCTGCTCCGGTTGTTGTTAATATTGGTCCTTCGACTTCACCGATCCTTTCAACTTCATACCTATCGCTGTCCTTTACTCTTATCACTTTGTATGGTCCTAAGAACTTGATGGCTATTTTTAGACCTGGTCCTCGTTGGGTTCTTCTGATGGCTACGACGTCTCCGACTGAATACTTGGTAGGTGGTCGGCGGTTTTTGTTGAAGTTTTTGCTATTTTCAGCCTGTGTTTTCTTAATTTGCTCTACTGCCCTTTTTCTGAGTTCTGATCTTGTATCTATGAACCTTTCTTGTTTGGCCTCTTCTATATACTTTATGATCTCCATATCTTCAGGCATTCTTAATTTGGCACCAAACATAAGCTCAAATGGGGTGGCGTTTATTGAACGATGATGTGTCACATTTATGGCGTGTTGAACTCTCCTTATGAATTTGTACCATTTGTTAGGTTGGCCGAGAGAAACTTTGGAGAATACGGCGTTTGCTACCTGAATAACGCGTTCAACTTGGCTATTTCCTCGAGACATTCCGGTTGTAATAAGATGTAGATCAATCTTGTTTTCTTTGCAAAACTCGTCGAAATCCTTGGAATCGAAACCTTTTGCTCTGTCGGCGATGATGCGTGTCGGAGTGCAGAAATGTTGTTGCAATATGGAAAGTTTTCCAAGGGCTTCTTTGGTTCCTTTGGTTTTTGTGGCAAAAATCCATGTATATTTTGTGAATGCATCCACAATCACAAATAGGTATTTGTAGTTCTTGTTCGTGGATGGTAGTGGACCTACATGATCTATGTGCCAAGTGTGAAAGGGAGCCTCTTCCTTAGGGATTGGTTTGAGCAGCTCCTCTTGTTTGCCTTTCTTTCTTGAAGCTAAAATGCAGGTGACACAGTTGTTAATATAATGATCTACATGCTTTTTCATATTTTCAAATGCGAATTCTTCTTGCAATTTTTCCATTGTCTTTTTTGTGCCAAAATGACCGATGTCGTGAGCTTGCCGAATGATGTCATATCGCATTCCTTTTGGCACAACTAACAGCAATTTTTCGCTTTTCTTTTCGTATAGCAGGTCGTTGTCCAGGGTATAATTTTTGTATGGCCCTACGTTAAGAAGTTTGCGAATTAATTGCAATTTTTCGTTGTGTTGCTGTGCTCGTTTGATCCTATCCAACAGGGGATCATGTATGAGAAGTATTGAATCCTGTCTGCTCAGAGCATCGACGTGTTGCATCCTTTGAGCTGATCGATGTTCTATCTCAAAATCAAATAGCTCAAGGAACATGATCCACCTTGCGAATTTCGTTTTCAGCTCCTTATTGTTCAGTGTCATTTGTACAGCGGAACAGTCCGTTACTATCTTGAATTTAATTCCTTGCAGGTTTATGCGGAACTTTTCCAATGCTCTCACTATTGCTAAGGTTTCTAGCTCGTAACTATGGTAATTGCGTTCCGTCGGGGTAGTTTTTCTACTCATGTAGTAGACTGGATGGAAAGCATTGTCCTCAGGACACTTCTGGAGTAGAATCGCACCATAGCCATCCTTTGAAGCGTCGGTATGCAGCTCCGTTTCACGATTTGGCCTGTATAGTTGGAGGAGGGGTTCGCTCGTCAGAACGTGCTTCAATTGCAAGAAGGCTTTCTCCTGTTCTGGTCCCCATTTGAAGGTGGCATCCTTGCGTAACAAATTGCTAAGAGGCTTTGCGATGGTTGCATACCCCTTAACAAATTTTCTAAAATATCCCGTAAGCCCGAGCAGGCGTTGTAACTGTTTGGTTGTTCTTGGCTGAGGATAGTTTAGCAAGGCTTCCATTTTAGCTGGTCCTGGCGTGATCGTTCCTTTCTCTACTATGTATCCGAGAAACTCTACTTTCCGCTGTAGAAGCTGAGATTTTTTCCAATTGAATTGAATTCCATTCTTTTGCGCTACCTCTAACACACGTGCCAATCTTTCCACTGCTTGATCCTCGTCTTCAGCTTCCACAAAGGCGTCATCCACGTAGATTTCTATTATGCCTTCATTGATGAGTTCTTGAAAAACATTCAGTATGAACCTTTGGAATGCAGCTGGTGAATTGCAGAAGCCGAAAGGAGCTCTTTTCGGGATGTATTGTCCCCATGGAGTGACGAAGGACAAGTACTCCTGACTCTCCTCAGATACTTCTACATGAAAGAAGCCATCTTGGAGGTCCAGCGTGGAGTGCACCACGGAGTTCGCAACTGAGTCTACGGCATCTTCTATAAGTCGCATTGGTTGTTGTTCACGTTCGACGACTTTGTTGAGAGGCTTATAATCGATGCATATCCTAGCGCGTCCGTCTTTTCGACGAGCAACGACAATAGCACTCGCATATTCGTAAATTCCAGGAACTACTACGCCTTTTTTCGTCCATTCCTCAAGTTGTTTTTTGACATCGACTTCATCGGCTGGAGATAGGCGCCTCGGTCGACATGCAATAGGCTGGGTGTTCTTTAGCCTAATTGACATTTTAACCGAGGTTTGAGGAGGCATATTTGCAGAATAATTTTCTAATAACTGCCTAATTTGCTCCCTCCTTGCCTCTGGTACCTTGATAATTGCTTGACGGATCCCATCTTTAGCTTCGCTTAACTCTTCCTCAATAAGTTGTAAGTCGTTGCCGATGATTGGTTCTATTTGTGGTCCTTCCTTACTGAGAAAAACCCTGGCAACGTCGAGTATAGGATCACCTAAGAGGATTCTTGATGGTAAATTTTCTTCTGGCACTACGGTATATTTTAGTATGTACTCTGTGCCATTGATGACCGTTGGTATCCTTACACTTCCCAATGTCCGAATAAGGCCACCAGCTCCGCTGAGTGTTCCTTGTTCGCCGTTCAACGGGAAACGATCTTCGATGCGTTTGTAAAAATCCTCTCTCATTACATTGCGATCTGCGCCACTGTCGACTTGGCAATTCTCGATAATTCCTCCAATGTATGCTGTAATCCGACTGCGATTACCACTTTTGTATTGCACGTGGTTGATTTTAAGTGCAGAGTTGTTTTGTGTTTTTCCTTTGTACTGGACGAAGTTTCGAGAATTGGCCTTTAGGCCCTCCTTGAAATTAGAAGGTCGTTCCTGGACTCCTGATTGTCCTAGACCTGGTCGGGTTGCTTCTAAAGTTGCCTCGGTACAGTCTTTTCGGAGGTGCCCGTACTTGTTGCAGTTATAACAACGCTTTGTACCTTGTCTATGGTGGTGCCGACGTTGATTATGCTCCTCCGACTCCCGAGTTTTCATTTTTTCATGAGACTCAAGTAGTTCCATGAATCGCAGGCGAGATGAAGCGCCAATAAGTGTCAATTTAATAGATTGGTCATCCGTTACACCATTGACGATGTATTGCCTTATCTCGTCTTCGTCCAAGTTAGCCTGAGATGCTAGTAGTTCCATCTCTTGAACATAAGCCAAAATAGTCTCATCTCTTCTTCTCTTCCGCTTGCTTAGAGCTTCATGTATGTCTGAAGATTTGACACGTTTTCCAAAGGATTCTATCATACGTGTTTTCAACTCTTCCCATGATATTATGCCTTTTTGACCATCGAGCCATTTCCGAGCGGTACCTATTAGTGCTCTTTTTGCCGCTATGAACTTCTCTACGGGAGACCAAGCATGAATTGTAGCATCTTCGTCGACTCTAACGATCCACGCCCGAACTGACTGGGTTGGAGAATCAGCACTGTATTTCTGCAGTTGTTCCATAGAGACTGACAGTGGTACGCGCCTAAGGACTTGCTGCAAATCGGATAATATTGTTCCTGCGTCAGATATGCTGCCTGTTGGTGTTCGATTAAGCTGCGAATACATCGCCTGGTTGTCTGCGACCGGTGAAAATCCAGAACCGTTGGCATCATGGCGATTTTCCTGATTGTTGTTCGCCGTGAGGATGCCAATAGAATTTCTATGAGTAGCTTCAGCTGTGACCATAGAATTCGATTGATCCTGTGTTGGAGTTGAGGCTGCGCCCGTCCCTTGCTCTGTCCCGGCCGTCGCTGCTGCTGCTGTTGCTGCCGCCGCCTGCTCTGTCACAGCCGACGCTGCTGCTGCGGCTGCTGCCGCCGCTGCTCGTTCTGCTGCTGCCGCTGTAGCCTGCTCTGCCGCGAGTTTATCCAACAGCAGACGCCGCTCGTTTATCCATGATTCGCGTTCATGCTGCACTCGAGCCAAAAATTCTCGATTGCTTTGAGCCTCGTTGCTGCGTTCTGCCTGCATCGCTTGAAATTGCTGTCTAAGTTCGGCTAAGGCGGATGAGAGCTCGTTAGCTTGTCGCTCGGCTTCTTCACGACGCTGTTGTTCCTGCTGAAGAAGCTGTTGATGTGTCATTGTTGTTGCCTTGGTGCTTCTTGGAGGCTGGAAGCGCGACGGGGCGATTATCGATTTCTTTTGATTTTCAATCGTGTTTTTTAATTTTTTCGCACTCACAGAAACCACTTTTAGCACGATAATCGCATCTATTTTCACGTATATTGGCTATTAAACGAACACTATTATTTAACTTTTATAAAACTCGCGAGTATTCACTTGCTGCTCCACGAAGGAGGTCTCCACGTCAAGGAGATTTATTGCTCCACGAAGGAGGTCTCCACGTCAAGGAGATTTATTGCTCCACTAAGGAGATATGACGGCTCCACTTAGGAGAAATGCTCCACCAAGGAGAGATTACGGTATTCGCGAAGATTTGTGCACCAATCAACGCGAATATTAATCAAACTTCTAATTTACTACCTTAGGACGAGCCCCCATATAGGGTTTAAGGGTCCAGAAGATAGTATCAAAAGAATGATGGTGTGAATAGCTACTGATGATTTATTACAATGCATTCTATTTATATCCTAAATCTAATTACCCCCACGCGCTCACATCTACTGCTAGGTACATGCTGTACTTGCGTGACCCACTTACTCATGGTTTCCAGATGTGATTGTCTGGGGGTTCCCCATACTTAATGCAATGACCAGATGTGATTGTCTGGGGGTTCCCCATACTTAATGCAATGACCAGATGTGATTGTCTGGGGGTTCCCCATACTTAATGAGCGTCGCTCTAATTATAATCTACGTACCACATATGGATGCTTTGTTTATTTCAATTTTCAGTTTTCAGTTTTCAGTTTTCAGTTTTCAGTTTTCAGTTCTCAGTTCTCAGTTCTCAGTTCTCAGTTCTCACTTCTCACTTCTCAGTTCTAAGTTCGCAGTTTCGATTAATAACTAACATTTTTGTAGAATCGAAATGCATAGTGGATGAGAATTTTTTTGTCTTGGCTTGCCTTGCAATTCCTACATGGACGATGGACATGTGCAAGGCGATAGGCAATATTCAATAGGTAATGGCTAAACATTTTCTAGCTTTACAATATTATAGACCTAAATAAACATCACAATACCCTTTCTATGTCTACCAATTTTTCTTTTCTTTTCAAGATTCATACATTTCAAAGTACTAAATTGCCATAATTTTTAGTAAGTAGTAGATAGTAAGTACCCATGTTTTCGTTAAACAAACGGCAATATCATCCTAAATATCTTACATACATAACATTCGTATACGTATGTACGTATATAGTAATCATTCTAGGTGATATGTGTAAATTTAAATTTAAATCGAATTAACATTTTTCGATGAATATGAAAGTGTGCAATGCTTTAGCAAATAGTAAAGACGTGCGTTAAGCAATAGTTGTTAGAGTTCAATAAATTTTCTAATTTCTTTACTTTATTTCCTGATAAATCTGGTGGCGATTTGTGGAGCACAGCACAGCACAGCAGTGTATAGTGAAAACTGTGAAATTTTCTTTGCTTTTCTAGACATTTTCAATTTCTGGTTTGTAACAAGCAATTGCGTGTATTTGCCCCTTGCCCCTTTTTCTTTCACCATAGCAAAATCTATTGAATATGAATGAAGTTTCTTTTTCGACATTTACAGGATGCCCCGAGAAATGCTATATTGATGACATCTACGGCATTCACGTAAATACTAAAATAGAATGGCGCAATGGTAAATAAGAAATGTATGGCGGTCGATTTGCTACGCAGTAGTTCACGTACCACAAAACATGTTTACTTGTCAACGGCCATACCACAACGGTCCACCGGTTCTCGTCCGATCACCGAAGTTAAGCGTTGTTGGGCGTGGTTAGTACTTAGATGGGGGACCGCTTGGGAACACCACGTGTCGTTGGCACGCTAAACTTTTTTGAATTTACAAAAAAAATTTGAATTGAATCCGATGAGAAAACTCAAAAAGAATGAATTTAAAGCACTTCAAATAATAACCCCAGAGCAATTGTGCGCGTATCTTTTTAACTGCGATGGCATCGTACTCAAACCAAGGCATAATCCGAATACGAAAACAGCGCATATAGCTTGAAAATAAGCAACTTTTAACTAAACCTACGTACTTTGCCGGCAAAAAATTCGCCTCTACTGACTTTATTGCTCATATGTCAAGACGCGGTACACTTGGATTTACAATATTTTCTTCAAAAAATAAAACGCTTTGTCTAGTAATGTATCGATTTTAACATTAAAAAATGCCCGCCGATATGTAGCGTGAATTACACTTGCTTTCTTCTTGTTTTGTCCGGAAACAGATAGGTTTTCGGTACATACATAAGTATTCTAAGTAAATTGTTTATTAATAATTCTAAGTAAATGGGCTGTTATTGATGAAGAAACTTATGAAATTCCCAATAGCTGGCTTGAGTGCAGCGCGGTGTGGCACGCCACCTACCTACCTTGCCGTCTTGAGCGGTACACCCCAACGTCCACGCCGTTTAGAGTCCCCGCAGAGACATCAGGGTCGTTCTTGCACTTCTTATGTCGTCCTGCTCATCATTCTCCCAATTAATTTTCGCCATTTCGCCATTTCCCCATCATTCCCGATCCGGTGTCTTCCCTTTGCCTTTGCTCTCGTCCATCACCCGTCACTCTTCACATCTTAATCTGATCTGATCATCGTTGGCTTTGCTTTTCCGTCATAGGTAGTGGTCATAGTAGCCATTGTAAATAATAAATCGTAATTGCTACGACGTACGATAAGTATATATGGATGCTTTGTTTATTTCAATTTTCAGTTTTCAGTTTTCAGTTTTCAGTTTTCAGTTTTCAGTTCTCAGTTCTCAGTTCTCAGTTCTCAGTTCTCAGTTCTCACTTCTCACTTCTCAGTTCTAAGTTCGCAGTTTCGATTAATAACTAACATTTTTGTAGAATCGAAATGCATAGTGGATGAGAATTTTTTTGTCTTGGCTTGCCTTGCAATTCCTACATGGACGATGGACATGTGCAAGGCGATAGGCAATATTCAATAGGTAATGGCTAAACATTTTCTAGCTTTACAATATTATAGACCTAAATAAACATCACAATACCCTTTCTATGTCTACCAATTTTTCTTTTCTTTTCAAGATTCATACATTTCAAAGTACTAAATTGCCATAATTTTTAGTAAGTAGTAGATAGTAAGTACCCATGTTTTCGTTAAACAAACGGCAATATCATCCTAAATATCTTACATACATAACATTCGTATACGTATGTACGTATATAGTAATCATTCTAGGTGATATGTGTAAATTTAAATTTAAATCGAATTAACATTTTTCGATGAATATGAAAGTGTGCAATGCTTTAGCAAATAGTAAAGACGTGCGTTAAGCAATAGTTGTTAGAGTTCAATAAATTTTCTAATTTCTTTACTTTATTTCCTGATAAATCTGGTGGCGATTTGTGGAGCACAGCACAGCACAGCAGTGTATAGTGAAAACTGTGAAATTTTCTTTGCTTTTCTAGACATTTTCAATTTCTGGTTTGTAACAAGCAATTGCGTGTATTTGCCCCTTGCCCCTTTTTCTTTCACCATAGCAAAATCTATTGAATATGAATGAAGTTTCTTTTTCGACATTTACAGGATGCCCCGAGAAATGCTATATTGATGACATCTACGGCATTCACGTAAATACTAAAATAGAATGGCGCAATGGTAAATAAGAAATGTATGGCGGTCGATTTGCTACGCAGTAGTTCACGTACCACAAAACATGTTTACTTGTCAACGGCCATACCACAACGGTCCACCGGTTCTCGTCCGATCACCGAAGTTAAGCGTTGTTGGGCGTGGTTAGTACTTAGATGGGGGACCGCTTGGGAACACCACGTGTCGTTGGCACGCTAAACTTTTTTGAATTTACAAAAAAAATTTGAATTGAATCCGATGAGAAAACTCAAAAAGAATGAATTTAAAGCACTTCAAATAATAACCCCAGAGCAATTGTGCGCGTATCTTTTTAACTGCGATGGCATCGTACTCAAACCAAGGCATAATCCGAATACGAAAACAGCGCATATAGCTTGAAAATAAGCAACTTTTAACTAAACCTACGTACTTTGCCGGCAAAAAATTCGCCTCTACTGACTTTATTGCTCATATGTCAAGACGCGGTACACTTGGATTTACAATATTTTCTTCAAAAAATAAAACGCTTTGTCTAGTAATGTATCGATTTTAACATTAAAAAATGCCCGCCGATATGTAGCGTGAATTACACTTGCTTTCTTCTTGTTTTGTCCGGAAACAGATAGGTTTTCGGTACATACATAAGTATTCTAAGTAAATTGTTTATTAATAATTCTAAGTAAATGGGCTGTTATTGATGAAGAAACTTATGAAATTCCCAATAGCTGGCTTGAGTGCAGCGCGGTGTGGCACGCCACCTACCTACCTTGCCGTCTTGAGCGGTACACCCCAACGTCCACGCCGTTTAGAGTCCCCGCAGAGACATCAGGGTCGTTCTTGCACTTCTTATGTCGTCCTGCTCATCATTCTCCCAATTAATTTTCGCCATTTCGCCATTTCCCCATCATTCCCGATCCGGTGTCTTCCCTTTGCCTTTGCTCTCGTCCATCACCCGTCACTCTTCACATCTTAATCTGATCTGATCATCGTTGGCTTTGCTTTTCCGTCATAGGTAGTGGTCATAGTAGCCATTGTAAATAATAAATCGTAATTGCTACGACGTACGATAAGTATATATGGATGCTTTGTTTATTTCAATTTTCAGTTTTCAGTTTTCAGTTTTCAGTTTTCAGTTTTCAGTTCTCAGTTCTCAGTTCTCAGTTCTCAGTTCTCAGTTCTCACTTCTCACTTCTCAGTTCTAAGTTCGCAGTTTCGATTAATAACTAACATTTTTGTAGAATCGAAATGCATAGTGGATGAGAATTTTTTTGTCTTGGCTTGCCTTGCAATTCCTACATGGACGATGGACATGTGCAAGGCGATAGGCAATATTCAATAGGTAATGGCTAAACATTTTCTAGCTTTACAATATTATAGACCTAAATAAACATCACAATACCCTTTCTATGTCTACCAATTTTTCTTTTCTTTTCAAGATTCATACATTTCAAAGTACTAAATTGCCATAATTTTTAGTAAGTAGTAGATAGTAAGTACCCATGTTTTCGTTAAACAAACGGCAATATCATCCTAAATATCTTACATACATAACATTCGTATACGTATGTACGTATATAGTAATCATTCTAGGTGATATGTGTAAATTTAAATTTAAATCGAATTAACATTTTTCGATGAATATGAAAGTGTGCAATGCTTTAGCAAATAGTAAAGACGTGCGTTAAGCAATAGTTGTTAGAGTTCAATAAATTTTCTAATTTCTTTACTTTATTTCCTGATAAATCTGGTGGCGATTTGTGGAGCACAGCACAGCACAGCAGTGTATAGTGAAAACTGTGAAATTTTCTTTGCTTTTCTAGACATTTTCAATTTCTGGTTTGTAACAAGCAATTGCGTGTATTTGCCCCTTGCCCCTTTTTTCTTTCACCATAGCAAAATCTATTGAATATGAATAAGTTTCTTTTTCGACATTTACAGGATGCCCCGAGAAATGCTATATTGATGACATCTACGGCATTCACGTAAATACTAAAATAGAATGGCGCAATGGTAAATAAGAAATGTATGGCGGTCGATTTGCTACGCAGTAGTTCACGTACCACAAAACATGTTTACTTGTCAACGGCCATACCACAACGGTCCACCGGTTCTCGTCCGATCACCGAAGTTAAGCGTTGTTGGGCGTGGTTAGTACTTAGATGGGGGACCGCTTGGGAACACCACGTGTCGTTGGCACGCTAAACTTTTTTGAATTTACAAAAAAAATTTGAATTGAATCCGATGAGAAAACTCAAAAAGAATGAATTTAAAGCACTTCAAATAATAACCCCAGAGCAATTGTGCGCGTATCTTTTTAACTGCGATGGCATCGTACTCAAACCAAGGCATAATCCGAATACGAAAACAGCGCATATAGCTTGAAAATAAGCAACTTTTAACTAAACCTACGTACTTTGCCGGCAAAAAATTCGCCTCTACTGACTTTATTGCTCATATGTCAAGACGCAGGTACACTTGGATTTACAATATTTTCTTCAAAAAATAAAACGCTTTGTCTAGTAATGTATCGACTTTAACATTAAAAAATGCCCGCCGATATGTAGCGTGAATTACACTTGCTTTCTTCTTGTTTTAGTCCGGAAACAGATAGGCTTTCGGTGCATACATAAGTATTCTAAGTAAATTGTTTATTCATAATTCTAAGTAAATGGGCTGTTATTGATGAAGAAACTTACGAAATTCCCAATAGCTGGCTTGACTGCAGCGCGGTGTGGCACGCCCGGCGTATGGCATTAAATAAATTCATTTTTGCCGAAACAGTGCTGCGTTCTCTTTATCCGATTCGTCAGGCCAAGCAGATAACTACATGTTATTTACATACCTACCTACCTTGCCGTCTTGAGCGGTACACCCCAACGTCCACGCCGTTTAGAGTCCCCGCAGAGACATCAGGGTCGTTCTTGCACTTCTTATGTCGTCCTGCTCATCATTCTCCCAATTAACTTTCGCCATTTCGCCATTTCCCCATCATTCCCGATCCGGTGTCTTCCCTTTGCCTTTGCTCTCGTCCATCACCCGTCACTCTTACATCTTAATCTGATCTGATCATCGTTGGCTTTGCTTTTCCGTCATAGGTAGTGGTCATAGTAGCCATTGTAAATAATAAATCGTAATTGCTACGACGTACGATAAGTATATATGGATGCTTTGTGTTTATTTCAATTTTCAGTTTACAGTTCTCAGTTCTCAGTTCTCAGTTCGCAGTTTCGATTAATAACTAACATTTTTGTAGAATCGAAATGCATAGTGGATGAGAATTTTTTTGTCTTGGCTTGCCTTGCAATTCCTACATGGACGATGACATGTGCAAGGCGATAGGCAATATTCAATAGGTAATGGCTAAACATTTTCTAGCTTTACAATATTATAGACCTAAATAAACATCACAATACCCTTTCTATGTCTACCAATTTTTCTTTTCTTTTCAAGATTCATACATTTCAAAGTACTAAATTGCCATAATTTTTAGTAAGTAGTAGATAGTAAGTACCCATGTTTTCGTTAAACAAACGGCAATATCATCCTAAATATCTTACATACATAACATTCGTATACGTATGTACGTATATAGTAATCATTCTAGGTGATATGTGTAAATTTAAATTTAAATCGAATTAACATTTTTCGATGAATATGAAAGTGTGCAATGGCTTTAGCAAATAGTAAAGACGTGCGTTAAGCAATAGTTGTTAGAGTTCAATAAATTTTCTAATTTCTTTACTTTATTTCCTGATAAATCTGGTGGCGATTTGTGGAGCACAGCACAGCACAGCAGTGTATAGTGAAAACTGTGAAATTTTCTTTGCTTTTCTAGACATTTTCAATTTCTGGTTTGTAACAAGCAATTGCGTGTATTTGCCCCTTGCCCCTTTTTCTTTCACCATAGCAAAATCTATTGAATATGAATAAAGTTTCTTTTTCGACATTTACAGGATGCCCCGAGAAATGCTATATTGATGACATCTACGGCATTCACGTAAATACTAAAATAGAATGGCGCAATGGTAAATAAGAAATGTATGGCGGTCGATTTGCTACGCAGTAGTTCACGTACCACAAAACATGTTTACTTGTCAACGGCCATACCACAACGGTCCACCGGTTCTCGTCCGATCACCGAAGTTAAGCGTTGTTGGGCGTGGTTAGTACTTAGATGGGGGACCGCTTGGGAACACCACGTGTCGTTGGCACGCTAAACTTTTTTGAATTTACAAAAAAAATTTGAATTGAATCCGATGAGAAAACTCAAAAAGAATGAATTTAAAGCACTTCAAATAATAACCCCAGAGCAATTGTGCGCGTATCTTTTTAACTGCGATGGCATCGTACTCAAACCAAGGCATAATCCGAATACGAAAACAGCGCATATAGCTTGAAAATAAGCAACTTTTAACTAAACCTACGTACTTTTCCGGCAAAAAATTCGCCTCTACTGACTTTATTGCTCATATGTCAAGACGCAGGTACACTTGCGATTTACAATATTTTCTTCAAAAAATAAAACGCTTTGTCTAGTAATGTATCGACTTTAACATTAAAAAATGCCCGCCGATATGTAGCGTGAATTACACTTGCTTTCTTCTTGTTTTGTCCGGAAACAGATAGGCTTTTCGGTACATACATAAGTATTCTAAGTAAATTGTTTATTCATAATTCTAAGTAAATGGGCTGTTATTGATGAAGAAACTTACGAAATTCCCAATAGCTGGCTTGAGTGCAGCGCGGTGTGGCACGCCCGGCGTATGGCATTAAATAAATTCATTTTGTCCGAAACAGTGCTGCGTTCTCTTTATCCGATTCGTCAGCCAAGCAGATAACTACATGTTATTTACATACCTACCTACCTTGCCGTCTTGAGCGGTACACCCCAACGTCCACGCCGTTTAGAGTCCCCGCAGAGACATCAGGGTCGTTCTTGCACTTCTTATGTCGTCCTGCTCATCATTCTCCCAATTAACTTTCGCCATTTCGCCATTTCCCCATCATTCCCGATCCGGTGTCTTCCCTTTGCCTTTGCTCTCGTCCATCACCCGTCACTCTTTACATCTTAATCTGATCTGATCATCGTTGGCTTTGCTTTTCCGTCATAGGTAGTGGTCATAGTAGCCATTGTAAATAATAAATCGTAATTGCTACGACGTACGATAAGTATATATGGATGCTTTGTGTTTATTTCAATTTTCAGTTTACAGTTCTCAGTTCTCAGTTCTCAGTTCGCAGTTTCGATTAATAACTAACATTTTTGTAGAATCGAAATGCATAGTGGATGAGAATTTTTTTGTCTTGGCTTGCCTTGCAATTCCTACATGGACGATGACATGTGCAAGGCGATAGGCAATATTCAATAGGTAATGGCTAAACATTTTCTAGCTTTACAATATTATAGACCTAAATAAACATCACAATACTCTTTCTATGTCTACCAATTTTTCTTTTCTTTTCAAGATTCATACATTTCAAAGTACTAAATTGCCATAATTTTTAGTAAGTAGTAGATAGTAAGTACCCATGTTTTCGTTAAACAAACGGCAATATCATCCTAAATATCTTACATACATAACATTCGTATACGTATGTACGTATATAGTAATCATTCTAGGTGATATGTGTAAATTTAAATTTAAATCGAATTAACATTTTTCGATGAATATGAAAGTGTGCAATGGCTTTAGCAAATAGTAAAGACGTGCGTTAAGCAATAGTTGTTAGAGTTCAATAAATTTTCTAATTTCTTTACTTTATTTCCTGATAAATCTGGTGGCGATTTGTGGAGCACAGCACAGCACAGCAGTGTATAGTGAAAACTGTGAAATTTTCTTTGCTTTTCTAGACATTTTCAATTTCTGGTTTGTAACAAGCAATTGCGTGTATTTGCCCCTTGCCCCTTTTTCTTTCACCATAGCAAAATCTATTGAATATGAATAAAGTTTCTTTTTCGACATTTACAGGATGCCCCGAGAAATGCTATATTGATGACATCTACGGCATTCACGTAAATACTAAAATAGAATGGCGCAATGGTAAATAAGAAATGTATGGCGGTCGATTTGCTACGCAGTAGTTCACGTACCACAAAACATGTTTACTTGTCAACGGCCATACCACAACGGTCCACCGGTTCTCGTCCGATCACCGAAGTTAAGCGTTGTTGGGCGTGGTTAGTACTTAGATGGGGGACCGCTTGGGAACACCACGTGTCGTTGGCACGCTAAACTTTTTTGAATTTACAAAAAAAATTTGAATTGAATCCGATGAGAAAACTCAAAAAGAATGAATTTAAAGCACTTCAAATAATAACCCCAGAGCAATTGTGCGCGTATCTTTTTAACTGCGATGGCATCGTACTCAAACCAAGGCATAATCCGAATACGAAAACAGCGCATATAGCTTGAAAATAAGCAACTTTTAACTAAACCTACGTACTTTTCCGGCAAAAAATTCGCCTCTACTGACTTTATTGCTCATATGTCAAGACGCAGTACACTTGCGTTTACAATATTTTCTTCAAAAAATAAAACGCTTTGTCTAGTAATGTATCGACTTTAACATTAAAAAATGCCCGCCGATATGTAGCGTGAATTACACTTGCTTTCTTCTTGTTTTGTCCGGAAACAGATAGGTTTTCGGTACATACATAAGTATTCTAAGTAAATTGTTTATTCATAATTCTAAGTAAATGGGCTGTTATTGATGAAGAAACTTACGAAATTCCCAATAGCTGGCTTGACTGCAGCGCGGTGTGGCACGCCCGGCGTATGGCATTAAATAAATTCATTTTGCGAAACAGTGTGCGTTCTCTTTATCCGATTCGTCAGCCAAGCAGATAACTACATGTTATTTACATACCTACCTTACCTTGCCGTCTTGAGCGGTACACCCCACCGTCCACGCCGTTTAGAGTCCCCGCCGAGACATCAGGGTCGTTCTTGCACTTCTTATGTCGTCCTGCTCATCATTCTCCCAATTAACTTTCGCCATTTCGCCATTTCCCCATCATTCCCGATCCGGTGTCTTCCCTTTGCCTTTGCTCTCGTCCATCACCCGTCACTCTTACATCTTAATCTGATCTGATCATCGTTGGCTTTGCTTTTCCGTCATAGGTAGTGGTCATAGTAGCCATTGTAAATAATAAATCGTAATTGCTACGACGTACGATAAGTATATATGGATGCTTTGTTTATTTCAATTTTCAGTTTACAGTTCTCAGTTCTCAGTTCTCAGTTCGCAGTTTCGATTAATAACTAACATTTTTGTAGAATCGAAATGCATAGTGGATGAGAATTTTTTTGTCTTGGCTTGCCTTGCAATTCCTACATGGACGATGACATGTGCAAGGCGATAGGCAATATTCAATAGGTAATGGCTAAACATTTTCTAGCTTTACAATATTATAGACCTAAATAAACATCACAATACTCCTTTCTATGTCTACCAATTTTTCTTTTCTTTTCAAGATTCATACATTTCAAAGTACTAAATTGCCATAATTTTTAGTAAGTAGTAGATAGTAAGTACCCATGTTTTCGTTAAACAAACGGCAATATCATCCTAAATATCTTACATACATAACATTCGTATACGTATGTACGTATATAGTAATCATTCTAGGTGATATGTGTAAATTTAAATTTAAATCGAATTAACATTTTTCGATGAATATGAAAGTGTGCAATGGTTTAGCAAATAGTAAAGACGTGCGTTAAGCAATAGTTGTTAGAGTTCAATAAATTTTCTAATTTCTTTACTTTATTTCCTGATAAATCTGGTGGCGATTTGTGGAGCACAGCACAGCACAGCAGTGTATAGTGAAAACTGTGAAATTTTCTTTGCTTTCTAGACATTTTCAATTTCTGGTTTGTAACAAGCAATTGCGTGTATTTGCCCCTTGCCCTGCCTTTTTCTTTCACCATAGCAAAATCTATTGAATATGAATAAAGTTTCTTTTTCGACATTTACAGGATGCCCCGAGAAATGCTATATTGATGACATCTACGGCATTCACGTAAATACTAAAATAGAATGGCGCAATGGTAAATAAGAAATGTATGGCGGTCGATTTGCTACGCAGTAGTTCACGTACCACAAAACATGTTTACTTGTCAACGGCCATACCACAACGGTCCACCGGTTCTCGTCCGATCACCGAAGTTAAGCGTTGTTGGGCGTGGTTAGTACTTAGATGGGGGACCGCTTGGGAACACCACGTGTCGTTGGCACGCTAAACTTTTTTGAATTTACAAAAAAAATTTGAATTGAATCCGATGAGAAAACTCAAAAAGAATGAATTTAAAGCACTTCAAATAATAACCCCAGAGCAATTGTGCGCGTATCTTTTTAACTGCGATGGCATCGTACTCAAACCAAGGCATAATCCGAATACGAAAACAGCGCATATAGCTTGAAAATAAGCAACTTTTAACTAAACCTACGTACTTTGCCGGCAAAAAATTCGCCTCTACTGACTTTATTGCTCATATGTCAAGACGCAGTACACTTGCGTTTACAATATTTTCTTCAAAAAATAAAACGCTTTGTCTAGTAATGTATCGACTTTAACATTAAAAAATGCCCGCCGATATGTAGCGTGAATTACACTTGCTTTCTTCTTGTTTTGTCCGGAAACAGATAGGTTTTCGGTACATACATAAGTATTCTAAGTAAATTGTTTATTCATAATTCTAAGTAAATGGGCTGTTATTGATGAAGAAACTTACGAAATTCCCAATAGCTGGCTTGACTGCAGCGCGGTGTGGCACGCCCGGCGTATGGCATTAAATAAATTCATTTTTGCGAAACAGTGTGCGTTCTCTTTATCCGATTCGTCAGCCAAGCAGATAACTACATGTTATTTACATACCTACTTACCTTGCCGTCTTGAGCGGTACACCCCACCGTCCACGCCGTTTAGAGTCCCCGCAGAGACATCAGGGTCGTTCTTGCACTTCTTATGTCGTCCTGCTCATCATTCTCCCAATTAACTTTCGCCATTTCGCCATTTCCCCATCATTCCCGATCCGGTGTCTTCCCTTTGCCTTTGCTCTCGTCCATCACCCGTCACTCTTTACATCTTAATCTGATCTGATCATCGTTGGCTTTGCTTTTCCGTCATAGGTAGTGGTCATAGTAGCCATTGTAAATAATAAATCGTAATTGCTACGACGTACGATAAGTATATATGGATGCTTTGTTTATTTCAATTTTCAGTTTACAGTTCTCAGTTCTCAGTTCTCAGTTCGCAGTTTCGATTAATAACTAACATTTTTGTAGAATCGAAATGCATAGTGGATGAGAATTTTTTTGTCTTGGCTTGCCTTGCAATTCCTACATGGACGATGACATGTGCAAGGCGATAGGCAATATTCAATAGGTAATGGCTAAACATTTTCTAGCTTTACAATATTATAGACCTAAATAAACATCACAATACTCTTTCTATGTCTACCAATTTTTCTTTTCTTTTCAAGATTCATACATTTCAAAGTACTAAATTGCCATAATTTTTAGTAAGTAGTAGATAGTAAGTACCCATGTTTTCGTTAAACAAACGGCAATATCATCCTAAATATCTTACATACATAACATTCGTATACGTATGTACGTATATAGTAATCATTCTAGGTGATATGTGTAAATTTAAATTTAAATCGAATTAACATTTTTCGATGAATATGAAAGTGTGCAATGGTTTAGCAAATAGTAAAGACGTGCGTTAAGCAATAGTTGTTAGAGTTCAATAAATTTTCTAATTTCTTTACTTTATTTCCTGATAAATCTGGTGGCGATTTGTGGAGCACAGCACAGCACAGCAGTGTATAGTGAAAACTGTGAAATTTTCTTTGCTTTTCTAGACATTTTCAATTTCTGGTTTGTAACAAGCAATTGCGTGTATTTGCCCCTTGCCCCTTTTTCTTTCACCATAGCAAAATCTATTGAATATGAATAAAGTTTCTTTTTCGACATTTACAGGATGCCCCGAGAAATGCTATATTGATGACATCTACGGCATTCACGTAAATACTAAAATAGAATGGCGCAATGGTAAATAAGAAATGTATGGCGGTCGATTTGCTACGCAGTAGTTCACGTACCACAAAACATGTTTACTTGTCAACGGCCATACCACAACGGTCCACCGGTTCTCGTCCGATCACCGAAGTTAAGCGTTGTTGGGCGTGGTTAGTACTTAGATGGGGGACCGCTTGGGAACACCACGTGTCGTTGGCACGCTAAACTTTTTTGAATTTACAAAAAAAATTTGAATTGAATCCGATGAGAAAACTCAAAAAGAATGAATTTAAAGCACTTCAAATAATAACCCCAGAGCAATTGTGCGCGTATCTTTTTAACTGCGATGGCATCGTACTCAAACCAAGGCATAATCCGAATACGAAAACAGCGCATATAGCTTGAAAATAAGCAACTTTTAACTAAACCTACGTACTTTGCCGGCAAAAAATTCGCCTCTACTGACTTTATTGCTCATATGTCAAGACGCAGTACACTTGCGTTTACAATATTTTCTTCAAAAAATAAAACGCTTTGTCTAGTAATGTATCGACTTTAACATTAAAAAATGCCCGCCGATATGTAGCGTGAATTACACTTGCTTTCTTCTTGTTTTGTCCGGAAACAGATAGGTTTTCGGTACATACATAAGTATTCTAAGTAAATTGTTTATTCATAATTCTAAGTAAATGGGCTGTTATTGATGAAGAAACTTACGAAATTCCCAATAGCTGGCTTGACTGCAGCGCGGTGTGGCACGCCCGGCGTATGGCATTAAATAAATTCATTTTGCGAAACAGTGTGCGTTCTCTTTATCCGATTCGTCAGCCAAGCAGATAACTACATGTTATTTACATACCTACCTTACCTTGCCGTCTTGAGCGGTACACCCCACCGTCCACGCCGTTTAGAGTCCCCGCCGAGACATCAGGGTCGTTCTTGCACTTCTTATGTCGTCCTGCTCATCATTCTCCCAATTAACTTTCGCCATTTCGCCATTTCCCCATCATTCCCGATCCGGTGTCTTCCCTTTGCCTTTGCTCTCGTCCATCACCCGTCACTCTTACATCTTAATCTGATCTGATCATCGTTGGCTTTGCTTTTCCGTCATAGGTAGTGGTCATAGTAGCCATTGTAAATAATAAATCGTAATTGCTACGACGTACGATAAGTATATATGGATGCTTTGTTTATTTCAATTTTCAGTTTACAGTTCTCAGTTCTCAGTTCTCAGTTCGCAGTTTCGATTAATAACTAACATTTTTGTAGAATCGAAATGCATAGTGGATGAGAATTTTTTTGTCTTGGCTTGCCTTGCAATTCCTACATGGACGATGACATGTGCAAGGCGATAGGCAATATTCAATAGGTAATGGCTAAACATTTTCTAGCTTTACAATATTATAGACCTAAATAAACATCACAATACTCTTTCTATGTCTACCAATTTTTCTTTTCTTTTCAAGATTCATACATTTCAAAGTACTAAATTGCCATAATTTTAGTAAGTAGATAGTAAGTACCCATGTTTTCGTTAAACAAACGGCAATATCATCCTAAATATCTTACATACATAACATTCGTATACGTATGTACGTATATAGTAATCATTCTAGGTGATATGTGTAAATTTAAATTTAAATCGAATTAACATTTTTCGATGAATATGAAAGTGTGCAATGGTTTAGCAAATATAGTAAAGACGTGCGTTAAGCAATAGTTGTTAGAGTTCAATAAATTTTCTAATTTCTTTACTTTATTTCCTGATAAATCTGGTGGCGATTTGTGGAGCACAGCACAGCACAGCAGTGTATAGTGAAAACTGTGAAATTTTCTTTGCTTTTCTAGACATTTTCAATTTCTGGTTTGTAACAAGCAATTGCGTGTATTTGCCCCTTGCCCCTTGCCTCTTTTTCTTTCACCATAGCAAAATCTATTGAATATGAATAAGTTTCTTTTTCGACATTTACAGGATGCCCCGAGAAATGCTATATTGATGACATCTACGGCATTCACGTAAATACTAAAATAGAATGGCGCAATGGTAAATAAGAAATGTATGGCGGTCGATTTGCTACGCAGTAGTTCACGTACCACAAAACATGTTTACTTGTCAACGGCCATACCACAACGGTCCACCGGTTCTCGTCCGATCACCGAAGTTAAGCGTTGTTGGGCGTGGTTAGTACTTAGATGGGGGACCGCTTGGGAACACCACGTGTCGTTGGCACGCTAAACTTTTTTGAATTTACAAAAAAAATTTGAATTGAATCCGATGAGAAAACTCAAAAAGAATGAATTTAAAGCACTTCAAATAATAACCCCAGAGCAATTGTGCGCGTATCTTTTTAACTGCGATGGCATCGTACTCAAACCAAGGCATAATCCGAATACGAAAACAGCGCATATAGCTTGAAAATAAGCAACTTTTAACTAAACCTACGTACTTTGCCGGCAAAAAATTCGCCTCTACTGACTTTATTGCTCATATGTCAAGACGCGGTACACTTGGATTTACAATATTTTCTTCAAAAAATAAAACGCTTTGTCTAGTAATGTATCGACTTTAACATTAAAAAATGCCCGCCGATATGTAGCGTGAATTACACTTGCTTTCTTCTTGTTTTGTCCGGAAACAGATAGGTTTTCGGTACATACATAAGTATTCTAAGTAAATTGTTTATTCATAATTCTAAGTAAATGGGCTGTTATTGATGAAGAAACTTACGAAATTCCCAATAGCTGGCTTGACTGCAGCGCGGTGTGGCACGCCCGGCGTATGGCATTAAATAAATTCATTTTTGCGAAACAGTGTGCGTTCTCTTTATCCGATTCGTCAGCCAAGCAGATAACTACATGTTATTTACATACCTACTTACCTTGCCGTCTTGAGCGGTACACCCCACCGTCCACGCCGTTTAGAGTCCCCGCCGAGACATCAGGGTCGTTCTTGCACTTCTTATGTCGTCCTGCTCATCATTCTCCCAATTAACTTTCGCCATTTCGCCATTTCCCCATCATTCCCGATCCGGTGTCTTCCCTTTGCCTTTGCTCTCGTCCATCACCCGTCACTCTTTACATCTTAATCTGATCTGATCATCGTTGGCTTTGCTTTTCCGTCATAGGTAGTGGTCATAGTAGCCATTGTAAATAATAAATCGTAATTGCTACGACGTACGATAAGTATATATGGATGCTTTGTTTATTTCAATTTTCAGTTTACAGTTCTCAGTTCTCAGTTCTCAGTTCGCAGTTTCGATTAATAACTAACATTTTTGTAGAATCGAAATGCATAGTGGATGAGAATTTTTTTGTCTTGGCTTGCCTTGCAATTCCTACATGGACGATGACATGTGCAAGGCGATAGGCAATATTCAATAGGTAATGGCTAAACATTTTCTAGCTTTACAATATTATAGACCTAAATAAACATCACAATACTCTTTCTATGTCTACCAATTTTTCTTTTCTTTTCAAGATTCATACATTTCAAAGTACTAAATTGCCATAATTAGTAATAGATAGTAAGTGCCCATGTTTTCGTTAAACAAACGGCAATATCATCCTAAATATCTTACATACATAACATTCGTATACGTATGTACGTATATAGTAATCATTCTAGGTGATATGTGTAAATTTAAATTTAAATCGAATTAACATTTTTCGATGAATATGAAAGTGTGCAATGGTTTAGCAATATAGTAAAGACGTGCGTTAAGCAATAGTTGTTAGAGTTCAATAAATTTTCTAATTTCTTTACTTTATTTCCTGATAAATCTGGTGGCGATTTGTGGAGCACAGCACAGCACAGCAGTGTATAGTGAAAACTGTGAAATTTTCTTTGCTTTTCTAGACATTTTCAATTTCTGGTTTGTAACAAGCAATTGCGTGTATTTGCCCCTTGCCCTGCCTCTTTTCTTTCACCATAGCAAAATCTATTGAATATGAATAAAGTTTCTTTTTCGACATTTACAGGATGCCCCGAGAAATGCTATATTGATGACATCTACGGCATTCACGTAAATACTAAAATAGAATGGCGCAATGGTAAATAAGAAATGTATGGCGGTCGATTTGCTACGCAGTAGTTCACGTACCACAAAACATGTTTACTTGTCAACGGCCATACCACAACGGTCCACCGGTTCTCGTCCGATCACCGAAGTTAAGCGTTGTTGGGCGTGGTTAGTACTTAGATGGGGGACCGCTTGGGAACACCACGTGTCGTTGGCACGCTAAACTTTTTTGAATTTACAAAAAAAATTTGAATTGAATCCGATGAGAAAACTCAAAAAGAATGAATTTAAAGCACTTCAAATAATAACCCCAGAGCAATTGTGCGCGTATCTTTTTAACTGCGATGGCATCGTACTCAAACCAAGGCATAATCCGAATACGAAAACAGCGCATATAGCTTGAAAATAAGCAACTTTTAACTAAACCTACGTACTTTGCCGGCAAAAAATTCGCCTCTACTGACTTTATTGCTCATATGTCAAGACGCGGTACACTTGGATTTACAATATTTTCTTCAAAAAATAAAACGCTTTGTCTAGTAATGTATCGACTTTAACATTAAAAAATGCCCGCCGATATGTAGCGTGAATTACACTTGCTTTCTTCTTGTTTTGTCCGGAAACAGATAGGTTTTCGGTACATACATAAGTATTCTAAGTAAATTGTTTATTCATAATTCTAAGTAAATGGGCTGTTATTGATGAAGAAACTTACGAAATTCCCAATAGCTGGCTTGACTGCAGCGCGGTGTGGCACGCCCGGCGTATGGCATTAAATAAATTCATTTTTGCGAAACAGTGTGCGTTCTCTTTATCCGATTCGTCAGCCAAGCAGATAACTACATGTTATTTACATACCTACTTACCTTGCCGTCTTGAGCGGTACACCCCACCGTCCACGCCGTTTAGAGTCCCCGCAGAGACATCAGGGTCGTTCTTGCACTTCTTATGTCGTCCTGCTCATCATTCTCCCAATTAACTTTCGCCATTTCGCCATTTCCCCATCATTCCCGATCCGGTGTCTTCCCTTTGCCTTTGCTCTCGTCCATCACCCGTCACTCTTTACATCTTAATCTGATCTGATCATCGTTGGCTTTGCTTTTCCGTCATAGGTAGTGGTCATAGTAGCCATTGTAAATAATAAATCGTAATTGCTACGACGTACGATAAGTATATATGGATGCTTTGTTTATTTCAATTTTCAGTTTACAGTTCTCAGTTCTCAGTTCTCAGTTCGCAGTTTCGATTAATAACTAACATTTTTGTAGAATCGAAATGCATAGTGGATGAGAATTTTTTTGTCTTGGCTTGCCTTGCAATTCCTACATGGACGATGACATGTGCAAGGCGATAGGCAATATTCAATAGGTAATGGCTAAACATTTTCTAGCTTTACAATATTATAGACCTAAATAAACATCACAATACTCTTTCTATGTCTACCAATTTTTCTTTTCTTTTCAAGATTCATACATTTCAAAGTACTAAATTGTAAGTAATAGATAGTAAGTGCCCATGTTTTCGTTAAACAAACGGCAATATCATCCTAAATATCTTACATACATAACATTCGTATACGTATGTACGTATATAGTAATCATTCTAGGTGATATGTGTAAATTTAAATTTAAATCGAATTAACATTTTTCGATGAATATGAAAGTGTGCAATGGTTTAGCAAATATAGTAAAGACGTGCGTTAAGCAATAGTTGTTAGAGTTCAATAAATTTTCTAATTTCTTTACTTTATTTCCTGATAAATCTGGTGGCGATTTGTGGAGCACAGCACAGCACAGCAGTGTATAGTGAAAACTGTGAAATTTTCTTTGCTTTCCTAGACATTTTCAATTTCTGGTTTGTAACAAGCAATTGCGTGTATTTGCCCCTTGCCCCTTGCCTCTTTTTCTTTCACCATAGCAAAATCTATTGAATATGAATAAAGTTTCTTTTTCGACATTTACAGGATGCCCCGAGAAATGCTATATTGATGACATCTACGGCATTCACGTAAATACTAAAATAGAATGGCGCAATGGTAAATAAGAAATGTATGGCGGTCGATTTGCTACGCAGTAGTTCACGTACCACAAAACATGTTTACTTGTCAACGGCCATACCACAACGGTCCACCGGTTCTCGTCCGATCACCGAAGTTAAGCGTTGTTGGGCGTGGTTAGTACTTAGATGGGGGACCGCTTGGGAACACCACGTGTCGTTGGCACGCTAAACTTTTTTGAATTTACAAAAAAAATTTGAATTGAATCCGATGAGAAAACTCAAAAAGAATGAATTTAAAGCACTTCAAATAATAACCCCAGAGCAATTGTGCGCGTATCTTTTTAACTGCGATGGCATCGTACTCAAACCAAGGCATAATCCGAATACGAAAACAGCGCATATAGCTTGAAAATAAGCAACTTTTAACTAAACCTACGTACTTTGCCGGCAAAAAATTCGCCTCTACTGACTTTATTGCTCATATGTCAAGACGCGGTACACTTGGATTTACAATATTTTCTTCAAAAAATAAAACGCTTTGTCTAGTAATGTATCGACTTTAACATTAAAAAATGCCCGCCGATATGTAGCGTGAATTACACTTGCTTTCTTCTTGTTTTGTCCGGAAACAGATAGGTTTTCGGTACATACATAAGTATTCTAAGTAAATTGTTTATTCATAATTCTAAGTAAATGGGCTGTTATTGATGAAGAAACTTACGAAATTCCCAATAGCTGGCTTGACTGCAGCGCGGTGTGGCACGCCCGGCGTATGGCATTAAATAAATTCATTTTGCGAAACAGTGTGCGTTCTCTTTATCCGATTCGTCAGCCAAGCAGATAACTACATGTTATTTACATACCTACTTACCTTGCCGTCTTGAGCGGTACACCCCAACGTCCACGCCGTTTAGAGTCCCCGCCGAGACATCAGGGTCGTTCTTGCACTTCTTATGTCGTCCTGCTCATCATTCTCCCAATTAACTTTCGCCATTTCGCCATTTCCCCATCATTCCCGATCCGGTGTCTTCCCTTTGCCTTTGCTCTCGTCCATCACCCGTCACTCTTTACATCTTAATCTGATCTGATCATCGTTGGCTTTGCTTTTCCGTCATAGGTAGTGGTCATAGTAGCCATTGTAAATAATAAATCGTAATTGCTACGACGTACGATAAGTATATATGGATGCTTTGTTTATTTCAATTTTCAGTTTACAGTTCTCAGTTCTCAGTTCTCAGTTCGCAGTTTCGATTAATAACTAACATTTTTGTAGAATCGAAATGCATAGTGGATGAGAATTTTTTTGTCTTGGCTTGCCTTGCAATTCCTACATGGACGATGACATGTGCAAGGCGATAGGCAATATTCAATAGGTAATGGCTAAACATTTTCTAGCTTTACAATATTATAGACCTAAATAAACATCACAATACTCTTTCTATGTCTACCAATTTTTCTTTTCTTTTCAAGATTCATACATTTCAAAGTACTAAATTAGTAAGTAATAGATAGTAAGTGCCCATGTTTTCGTTAAACAAACGGCAATACCATCCTAAATATCTTACATACATAACATTCGTATACGTATGTACGTATATAGTAATCATTCTAGGTGATATGTGTAAATTTAAATTTAAATCGAATTAACATTTTTCGATGAATATGAAAGTGTGCAATGGTTTAGCAAATATAGTAAAGACGTGCGTTAAGCAATAGTTGTTAGAGTTCAATAAATTTTCTAATTTCTTTACTTTATTTCCTGATAAATCTGGTGGCGATTTGTGGAGCACAGCACAGCACAGCAGTGTATAGTGAAAACTGTGAAATTTTCTTTGCTTTTCTAGACATTTTCAATTTCTGGTTTGTAACAAGCAATTGCGTGTATTTGCCCCTTGCCCCTTTTTCTTTCACCATAGCAAAATCTATTGAATATGAATAAAGTTTCTTTTTCGACATTTACAGGATGCCCCGAGAAATGCTATATTGATGACATCTACGGCATTCACGTAAATACTAAAATAGAATGGCGCAATGGTAAATAAGAAATGTATGGCGGTCGATTTGCTACGCAGTAGTTCACGTACCACAAAACATGTTTACTTGTCAACGGCCATACCACAACGGTCCACCGGTTCTCGTCCGATCACCGAAGTTAAGCGTTGTTGGGCGTGGTTAGTACTTAGATGGGGGACCGCTTGGGAACACCACGTGTCGTTGGCACGCTAAACTTTTTTGAATTTACAAAAAAAATTTGAATTGAATCCGATGAGAAAACTCAAAAAGAATGAATTTAAAGCACTTCAAATAATAACCCCAGAGCAATTGTGCGCGTATCTTTTTAACTGCGATGGCATCGTACTCAAACCAAGGCATAATCCGAATACGAAAACAGCGCATATAGCTTGAAAATAAGCAACTTTTAACTAAACCTACGTACTTTGCCGGCAAAAAATTCGCCTCTACTGACTTTATTGCTCATATGTCAAGACGCGGTACACTTGGATTTACAATATTTTCTTCAAAAAATAAAACGCTTTGTCTAGTAATGTATCGATTTTAACATTAAAAAATGCCCGCCGATATGTAGCGTGAATTACACTTGCTTTCTTCTTGTTTTGTCCGGAAACAGATAGGTTTTCGGTACATACATAAGTATTCTAAGTAAATTGTTTATTCATAATTCTAAGTAAATGGGCTGTTATTGATGAAGAAACTTACGAAATTCCCAATAGCTGGCTTGACTGCAGCGCGGTGTGGCACGCCCGGCGTATGGCATTAAATAAATTCATTTTTGCGAAACAGTGTGCGTTCTCTTTATCCGATTCGTCAGCCAAGCAGATAACTACATGTTATTTACATACCTACTTACCTTGCCGTCTTGAGCGGTACACCCCACCGTCCACGCCGTTTAGAGTCCCCGCCGAGACATCAGGGTCGTTCTTGCACTTCTTATGTCGTCCTGCTCATCATTCTCCCAATTAACTTTCGCCATTTCGCCATTTCCCCATCATTCCCGATCCGGTGTCTTCCCTTTGCCTTTGCTCTCGTCCATCACCCGTCACTCTTTACATCTTAATCTGATCTGATCATCGTTGGCTTTGCTTTTCCGTCATAGGTAGTGGTCATAGTAGCCATTGTAAATAATAAATCGTAATTGCTACGACGTACGATAAGTATATATGGATGCTTTGTTTATTTCAATTTTCAGTTTACAGTTCTCAGTTCTCAGTTCTCAGTTCGCAGTTTCGATTAATAACTAACATTTTTGTAGAATCGAAATGCATAGTGGATGAGAATTTTTTTGTCTTGGCTTGCCTTGCAATTCCTACATGGACGATGACATGTGCAAGGCGATAGGCAATATTCAATAGGTAATGGCTAAACATTTTCTAGCTTTACAATATTATAGACCTAAATAAACATCACAATACTCTTTCTATGTCTACCAATTTTTCTTTTCTTTTCAAGATTCATACATTTCAAAGTACTAAATTGTAAGTAATAGATAGTAAGTGCCCATGTTTTCGTTAAACAAACGGCAATACCATCCTAAATATCTTACATACATAACATTCGTATACGTATGTACGTATATAGTAATCATTCTAGGTGATATGTGTAAATTTAAATTTAAATCGAATTAACATTTTTCGATGAATATGAAAGTGTGCAATGGTTTAGCAAATAGTAAAGACGTGCGTTAAGCAATAGTTGTTAGAGTTCAATAAATTTTCTAATTTCTTTACTTTATTTCCTGATAAATCTGGTGGCGATTTGTGGAGCACAGCACAGCACAGCAGTGTATAGTGAAAACTGTGAAATTTTCTTTGCTTTTCTAGACATTTTCAATTTCTGGTTTGTAACAAGCAATTGCGTGTATTTGCCCCTTGCCCCTTGCCTCTTTTCTTTCACCATAGCAAAATCTATTGAATATGAATAAAGTTTCTTTTTCGACATTTACAGGATGCCCCGAGAAATGCTATATTGATGACATCTACGGCATTCACGTAAATACTAAAATAGAATGGCGCAATGGTAAATAAGAAATGTATGGCGGTCGATTTGCTACGCAGTAGTTCACGTACCACAAAACATGTTTACTTGTCAACGGCCATACCACAACGGTCCACCGGTTCTCGTCCGATCACCGAAGTTAAGCGTTGTTGGGCGTGGTTAGTACTTAGATGGGGGACCGCTTGGGAACACCACGTGTCGTTGGCACGCTAAACTTTTTTGAATTTACAAAAAAAATTTGAATTGAATCCGATGAGAAAACTCAAAAAGAATGAATTTAAAGCACTTCAAATAATAACCCCAGAGCAATTGTGCGCGTATCTTTTTAACTGCGATGGCATCGTACTCAAACCAAGGCATAATCCGAATACGAAAACAGCGCATATAGCTTGAAAATAAGCAACTTTTAACTAAACCTACGTACTTTGCCGGCAAAAAATTCGCCTCTACTGACTTTATTGCTCATATGTCAAGACGCGGTACACTTGGATTTACAATATTTTCTTCAAAAAATAAAACGCTTTGTCTAGTAATGTATCGACTTTAACATTAAAAAATGCCCGCCGATATGTAGCGTGAATTACACTTGCTTTCTTCTTGTTTTGTCCGGAAACAGATAGGTTTTCGGTACATACATAAGTATTCTAAGTAAATTGTTTATTCATAATTCTAAGTAAATGGGCTGTTATTGATGAAGAAACTTACGAAATTCCCAATAGCTGGCTTGACTGCAGCGCGGTGTGGCACGCCCGGCGTATGGCATTAAATAAATTCATTTTTGCGAAACAGTGTGCGTTCTCTTTATCCGATTCGTCAGCCAAGCAGATAACTACATGTTATTTACATACCTACTTACCTTGCCGTCTTGAGCGGTACACCCCACCGTCCACGCCGTTTAGAGTCCCCGCCGAGACATCAGGGTCGTTCTTGCACTTCTTATGTCGTCCTGCTCATCATTCTCCCAATTAACTTTCGCCATTTCGCCATTTCCCCATCATTCCCGATCCGGTGTCTTCCCTTTGCCTTTGCTCTCGTCCATCACCCGTCACTCTTACATCTTAATCTGATCTGATCATCGTTGGCTTTGCTTTTCCGTCATAGGTAGTGGTCATAGTAGCCATTGTAAATAATAAATCGTAATTGCTACGACGTACGATAAGTATATATGGATGCTTTGTTTATTTCAATTTTCAGTTTACAGTTCTCAGTTCTCAGTTCTCAGTTCGCAGTTTCGATTAATAACTAACATTTTTGTAGAATCGAAATGCATAGTGGATGAGAATTTTTTTGTCTTGGCTTGCCTTGCAATTCCTACATGGACGATGACATGTGCAAGGCGATAGGCAATATTCAATAGGTAATGGCTAAACATTTTCTAGCTTTACAATATTATAGACCTAAATAAACATCACAATACTCTTTCTATGTCTACCAATTTTTCTTTTCTTTTCAAGATTCATACATTTCAAAGTACTAAATTGTAAGTAATAGATAGTAAGTGCCCATGTTTTCGTTAAACAAACGGCAATACCATCCTAAATATCTTACATACATAACATTCGTATACGTATGTACGTATATAGTAATCATTCTAGGTGATATGTGTAAATTTAAATTTAAATCGAATTAACATTTTTCGATGAATATGAAAGTGTGCAATGGCTTTAGCAAATAGTAAAGACGTGCGTTAAGCAATAGTTGTTAGAGTTCAATAAATTTTCTAATTTCTTTACTTTATTTCCTGATAAATCTGGTGGCGATTTGTGGAGCACAGCACAGCACAGCAGTGTATAGTGAAAACTGTGAAATTTTCTTTGCTTTTCTAGACATTTTCAATTTCTGGTTTGTAACAAGCAATTGCGTGTATTTGCCCCTTGCCCCTTTTTCTTTCACCATAGCAAAATCTATTGAATATGAATGAAGTTTCTTTTTCGACATTTACAGGATGCCCCGAGAAATGCTATATTGATGACATCTACGGCATTCACGTAAATACTAAAATAGAATGGCGCAATGGTAAATAAGAAATGTATGGCGGTCGATTTGCTACGCAGTAGTTCACGTACCACAAAACATGTTTACTTGTCAACGGCCATACCACAACGGTCCACCGGTTCTCGTCCGATCACCGAAGTTAAGCGTTGTTGGGCGTGGTTAGTACTTAGATGGGGGACCGCTTGGGAACACCACGTGTCGTTGGCACGCTAAACTTTTTTGAATTTACAAAAAAAATTTGAATTGAATCCGATGAGAAAACTCAAAAAGAATGAATTTAAAGCACTTCAAATAATAACCCCAGAGCAATTGTGCGCGTATCTTTTTAACTGCGATGGCATCGTACTCAAACCAAGGCATAATCCGAATACGAAAACAGCGCATATAGCTTGAAAATAAGCAACTTTTAACTAAACCTACGTACTTTGCCGGCAAAAAATTCGCCTCTACTGACTTTATTGCTCATATGTCAAGACGCGGTACACTTGGATTTACAATATTTTCTTCAAAAAATAAAACGCTTTGTCTAGTAATGTATCGATTTTAACATTAAAAAATGCCCGCCGATATGTAGCGTGAATTACACTTGCTTTCTTCTTGTTTTGTCCGGAAACAGATAGGTTTCGGTACATACATAAGTATTCTAAGTAAATTGTTTATTCATAATTCTAAGTAAATGGGCTGTTATTGATGAAGAAACTTACGAAATTCCCAATAGCTGGCTTGACTGCAGCGCGGTGTGGCACGCCCGGCGTATGGCATTAAATAAATTCATTTTTGCGAAACAGTGTGCGTTCTCTTTATCCGATTCGTCAGCCAAGCAGATAACTACATGTTATTTACATACCTACTTACCTTGCCGTCTTGAGCGGTACACCCCACCGTCCACGCCGTTTAGAGTCCCCGCCGAGACATCAGGGTCGTTCTTGCACTTCTTATGTCGTCCTGCTCATCATTCTCCCAATTAACTTTCGCCATTTCGCCATTTCCCCATCATTCCCGATCCGGTGTCTTCCCTTTGCCTTTGCTCTCGTCCATCACCCGTCACTCTTTACATCTTAATCTGATCTGATCATCGTTGGCTTTGCTTTTCCGTCATAGGTAGTGGTCATAGTAGCCATTGTAAATAATAAATCGTAATTGCTACGACGTACGATAAGTATATATGGATGCTTTGTTTATTTCAATTTTCAGTTTTCAGTTTTCAGTTTTCAGTTTTCAGTTCTCAGTTCTCAGTTCTCAGTTCTCAGTTCTCAGTTCTCAGTTCTCACTTCTCACTTCTCAGTTCTAAGTTCGCAGTTTCGATTAATAACTAACATTTTTGTAGAATCGAAATGCATAGTGGATGAGAATTTTTTTGTCTTGGCTTGCCTTGCAATTCCTACATGGACGATGGACATGTGCAAGGCGATAGGCAATATTCAATAGGTAATGGCTAAACATTTTCTAGCTTTACAATATTATAGACCTAAATAAACATCACAATACCCTTTCTATGTCTACCAATTTTTCTTTTCTTTTCAAGATTCATACATTTCAAAGTACTAAATTGCCATAATTTTTAGTAAGTAGTAGATAGTAAGTACCCATGTTTTCGTTAAACAAACGGCAATATCATCCTAAATATCTTACATACATAACATTCGTATACGTATGTACGTATATAGTAATCATTCTAGGTGATATGTGTAAATTTAAATTTAAATCGAATTAACATTTTTCGATGAATATGAAAGTGTGCAATGGCTTTAGCAAATAGTAAAGACGTGCGTTAAGCAATAGTTGTTAGAGTTCAATAAATTTTCTAATTTCTTTACTTTATTTCCTGATAAATCTGGTGGCGATTTGTGGAGCACAGCACAGCACAGCAGTGTATAGTGAAAACTGTGAAATTTTCTTTGCTTTCTAGACATTTTCAATTTCTGGTTTGTAACAAGCAATTGCGTGTATTTGCCCCTTGCCCCTTTTTCTTTCACCATAGCAAAATCTATTGAATATGAATAAAGTTTCTTTTTCGACATTTACAGGATGCCCCGAGAAATGCTATATTGATGACATCTACGGCATTCACGTAAATACTAAAATAGAATGGCGCAATGGTAAATAAGAAATGTATGGCGGTCGATTTGCTACGCAGTAGTTCACGTACCACAAAACATGTTTACTTGTCAACGGCCATACCACAACGGTCCACCGGTTCTCGTCCGATCACCGAAGTTAAGCGTTGTTGGGCGTGGTTAGTACTTAGATGGGGGACCGCTTGGGAACACCACGTGTCGTTGGCACGCTAAACTTTTTTGAATTTACAAAAAAAATTTGAATTGAATCCGATGAGAAAACTCAAAAAGAATGAATTTAAAGCACTTCAAATAATAACCCCAGAGCAATTGTGCGCGTATCTTTTTAACTGCGATGGCATCGTACTCAAACCAAGGCATAATCCGAATACGAAAACAGCGCATATAGCTTGAAAATAAGCAACTTTTAACTAAACCTACGTACTTTGCCGGCAAAAAATTCGCCTCTACTGACTTTATTGCTCATATGTCAAGACGCGGTACACTTGGATTTACAATATTTTCTTCAAAAAATAAAACGCTTTGTCTAGTAATGTATCGACTTTAACATTAAAAAATGCCCGCCGATATGTAGCGTGAATTACACTTGCTTTCTTCTTGTTTTGTCCGGAAACAGATAGGTTTTCGGTACATACATAAGTATTCTAAGTAAATTGTTTATTCATAATTCTAAGTAAATGGGCTGTTATTGATGAAGAAACTTACGAAATTCCCAATAGCTGGCTTGACTGCAGCGCGGTGTGGCACGCCCGGCGTATGGCATTAAATAAATTCATTTTTGCGAAACAGTGTGCGTTCTCTTTATCCGATTCGTCAGCCAAGCAGATAACTACATGTTATTTACATACCTACTTACCTTGCCGTCTTGAGCGGTACACCCCACCGTCCACGCCGTTTAGAGTCCCCGCCGAGACATCAGGGTCGTTCTTGCACTTCTTATGTCGTCCTGCTCATCATTCTCCCAATTAACTTTCGCCATTTCGCCATTTCCCCATCATTCCCGATCCGGTGTCTTCCCTTTGCCTTTGCTCTCGTCCATCACCCGTCACTCTTTACATCTTAATCTGATCTGATCATCGTTGGCTTTGCTTTTCCGTCATAGGTAGTGGTCATAGTAGCCATTGTAAATAATAAATCGTAATTGCTACGACGTACGATAAGTATATATGGATGCTTTGTTTATTTCAATTTTCAGTTTTCAGTTTTCAGTTTTCAGTTTTCAGTTTTCAGTTCTCAGTTCTCAGTTCTCAGTTCTCAGTTCTCAGTTCTCAGTTCTCAGTTCTCACTTCTCACTTCTCAGTTCTAAGTTCGCAGTTTCGATTAATAACTAACATTTTTGTAGAATCGAAATGCATAGTGGATGAGAATTTTTTTGTCTTGGCTTGCCTTGCAATTCCTACATGGACGATGGACATGTGCAAGGCGATAGGCAATATTCAATAGGTAATGGCTAAACATTTTCTAGCTTTACAATATTATAGACCTAAATAAACATCACAATACCCTTTCTATGTCTACCAATTTTTCTTTTCTTTTCAAGATTCATACATTTCAAAGTACTAAATTGCCATAATTTTTAGTAAGTAGTAGATAGTAAGTACCCATGTTTTCGTTAAACAAACGGCAATATCATCCTAAATATCTTACATACATAACATTCGTATACGTATGTACGTATATAGTAATCATTCTAGGTGATATGTGTAAATTTAAATTTAAATCGAATTAACATTTTTCGATGAATATGAAAGTGTGCAATGCTTTAGCAAATAGTAAAGACGTGCGTTAAGCAATAGTTGTTAGAGTTCAATAAATTTTCTAATTTCTTTACTTTATTTCCTGATAAATCTGGTGGCGATTTGTGGAGCACAGCACAGCACAGCAGTGTATAGTGAAAACTGTGAAATTTTCTTTGCTTTTCTAGACATTTTCAATTTCTGGTTTGTAACAAGCAATTGCGTGTATTTGCCCCTTGCCCCTTTTTCTTTCACCATAGCAAAATCTATTGAATATGAATGAAGTTTCTTTTTCGACATTTACAGGATGCCCCGAGAAATGCTATATTGATGACATCTACGGCATTCACGTAAATACTAAAATAGAATGGCGCAATGGTAAATAAGAAATGTATGGCGGTCGATTTGCTACGCAGTAGTTCACGTACCACAAAACATGTTTACTTGTCAACGGCCATACCACAACGGTCCACCGGTTCTCGTCCGATCACCGAAGTTAAGCGTTGTTGGGCGTGGTTAGTACTTAGATGGGGGACCGCTTGGGAACACCACGTGTCGTTGGCACGCTAAACTTTTTTGAATTTACAAAAAAAATTTGAATTGAATCCGATGAGAAAACTCAAAAAGAATGAATTTAAAGCACTTCAAATAATAACCCCAGAGCAATTGTGCGCGTATCTTTTTAACTGCGATGGCATCGTACTCAAACCAAGGCATAATCCGAATACGAAAACAGCGCATATAGCTTGAAAATAAGCAACTTTTAACTAAACCTACGTACTTTGCCGGCAAAAAATTCGCCTCTACTGACTTTATTGCTCATATGTCAAGACGCGGTACACTTGGATTTACAATATTTTCTTCAAAAAATAAAACGCTTTGTCTAGTAATGTATCGATTTTAACATTAAAAAATGCCCGCCGATATGTAGCGTGAATTACACTTGCTTTCTTCTTGTTTTGTCCGGAAACAGATAGGTTTTCGGTACATACATAAGTATTCTAAGTAAATTGTTTATTAATAATTCTAAGTAAATGGGCTGTTATTGATGAAGAAACTTATGAAATTCCCAATAGCTGGCTTGAGTGCAGCGCGGTGTGGCACGCCACCTACCTACCTTGCCGTCTTGAGCGGTACACCCCAACGTCCACGCCGTTTAGAGTCCCCGCAGAGACATCAGGGTCGTTCTTGCACTTCTTATGTCGTCCTGCTCATCATTCTCCCAATTAATTTTCGCCATTTCGCCATTTCCCCATCATTCCCGATCCGGTGTCTTCCCTTTGCCTTTGCTCTCGTCCATCACCCGTCACTCTTCACATCTTAATCTGATCTGATCATCGTTGGCTTTGCTTTTCCGTCATAGGTAGTGGTCATAGTAGCCATTGTAAATAATAAATCGTAATTGCTACGACGTACGATAAGTATATATGGATGCTTTGTTTATTTCAATTTTCAGTTTTCAGTTTTCAGTTTTCAGTTTTCAGTTTTCAGTTCTCAGTTCTCAGTTCTCAGTTCTCAGTTCTCAGTTCTCAGTTCTCAGTTCTCACTTCTCACTTCTCAGTTCTAAGTTCGCAGTTTCGATTAATAACTAACATTTTTGTAGAATCGAAATGCATAGTGGATGAGAATTTTTTTGTCTTGGCTTGCCTTGCAATTCCTACATGGACGATGGACATGTGCAAGGCGATAGGCAATATTCAATAGGTAATGGCTAAACATTTTCTAGCTTTACAATATTATAGACCTAAATAAACATCACAATACCCTTTCTATGTCTACCAATTTTTCTTTTCTTTTCAAGATTCATACATTTCAAAGTACTAAATTGCCATAATTTTTAGTAAGTAGTAGATAGTAAGTACCCATGTTTTCGTTAAACAAACGGCAATATCATCCTAAATATCTTACATACATAACATTCGTATACGTATGTACGTATATAGTAATCATTCTAGGTGATATGTGTAAATTTAAATTTAAATCGAATTAACATTTTTCGATGAATATGAAAGTGTGCAATGCTTTAGCAAATAGTAAAGACGTGCGTTAAGCAATAGTTGTTAGAGTTCAATAAATTTTCTAATTTCTTTACTTTATTTCCTGATAAATCTGGTGGCGATTTGTGGAGCACAGCACAGCACAGCAGTGTATAGTGAAAACTGTGAAATTTTCTTTGCTTTTCTAGACATTTTCAATTTCTGGTTTGTAACAAGCAATTGCGTGTATTTGCCCCTTGCCCCTTTTTCTTTCACCATAGCAAAATCTATTGAATATGAATGAAGTTTCTTTTTCGACATTTACAGGATGCCCCGAGAAATGCTATATTGATGACATCTACGGCATTCACGTAAATACTAAAATAGAATGGCGCAATGGTAAATAAGAAATGTATGGCGGTCGATTTGCTACGCAGTAGTTCACGTACCACAAAACATGTTTACTTGTCAACGGCCATACCACAACGGTCCACCGGTTCTCGTCCGATCACCGAAGTTAAGCGTTGTTGGGCGTGGTTAGTACTTAGATGGGGGACCGCTTGGGAACACCACGTGTCGTTGGCACGCTAAACTTTTTTGAATTTACAAAAAAAATTTGAATTGAATCCGATGAGAAAACTCAAAAAGAATGAATTTAAAGCACTTCAAATAATAACCCCAGAGCAATTGTGCGCGTATCTTTTTAACTGCGATGGCATCGTACTCAAACCAAGGCATAATCCGAATACGAAAACAGCGCATATAGCTTGAAAATAAGCAACTTTTAACTAAACCTACGTACTTTGCCGGCAAAAAATTCGCCTCTACTGACTTTATTGCTCATATGTCAAGACGCGGTACACTTGGATTTACAATATTTTCTTCAAAAAATAAAACGCTTTGTCTAGTAATGTATCGATTTTAACATTAAAAAATGCCCGCCGATATGTAGCGTGAATTACACTTGCTTTCTTCTTGTTTTGTCCGGAAACAGATAGGTTTTCGGTACATACATAAGTATTCTAAGTAAATTGTTTATTAATAATTCTAAGTAAATGGGCTGTTATTGATGAAGAAACTTATGAAATTCCCAATAGCTGGCTTGAGTGCAGCGCGGTGTGGCACGCCACCTACCTACCTTGCCGTCTTGAGCGGTACACCCCAACGTCCACGCCGTTTAGAGTCCCCGCAGAGACATCAGGGTCGTTCTTGCACTTCTTATGTCGTCCTGCTCATCATTCTCCCAATTAATTTTCGCCATTTCGCCATTTCCCCATCATTCCCGATCCGGTGTCTTCCCTTTGCCTTTGCTCTCGTCCATCACCCGTCACTCTTCACATCTTAATCTGATCTGATCATCGTTGGCTTTGCTTTTCCGTCATAGGTAGTGGTCATAGTAGCCATTGTAAATAATAAATCGTAATTGCTACGACGTACGATAAGTATATATGGATGCTTTGTTTATTTCAATTTTCAGTTTTCAGTTTTCAGTTTTCAGTTTTCAGTTTTCAGTTCTCAGTTCTCAGTTCTCAGTTCTCAGTTCTCAGTTCTCAGTTCTCAGTTCTCACTTCTCACTTCTCAGTTCTAAGTTCGCAGTTTCGATTAATAACTAACATTTTTGTAGAATCGAAATGCATAGTGGATGAGAATTTTTTTGTCTTGGCTTGCCTTGCAATTCCTACATGGACGATGGACATGTGCAAGGCGATAGGCAATATTCAATAGGTAATGGCTAAACATTTTCTAGCTTTACAATATTATAGACCTAAATAAACATCACAATACCCTTTCTATGTCTACCAATTTTTCTTTTCTTTTCAAGATTCATACATTTCAAAGTACTAAATTGCCATAATTTTTAGTAAGTAGTAGATAGTAAGTACCCATGTTTTCGTTAAACAAACGGCAATATCATCCTAAATATCTTACATACATAACATTCGTATACGTATGTACGTATATAGTAATCATTCTAGGTGATATGTGTAAATTTAAATTTAAATCGAATTAACATTTTTCGATGAATATGAAAGTGTGCAATGCTTTAGCAAATAGTAAAGACGTGCGTTAAGCAATAGTTGTTAGAGTTCAATAAATTTTCTAATTTCTTTACTTTATTTCCTGATAAATCTGGTGGCGATTTGTGGAGCACAGCACAGCACAGCAGTGTATAGTGAAAACTGTGAAATTTTCTTTGCTTTTCTAGACATTTTCAATTTCTGGTTTGTAACAAGCAATTGCGTGTATTTGCCCCTTGCCCCTTTTTCTTTCACCATAGCAAAATCTATTGAATATGAATGAAGTTTCTTTTTCGACATTTACAGGATGCCCCGAGAAATGCTATATTGATGACATCTACGGCATTCACGTAAATACTAAAATAGAATGGCGCAATGGTAAATAAGAAATGTATGGCGGTCGATTTGCTACGCAGTAGTTCACGTACCACAAAACATGTTTACTTGTCAACGGCCATACCACAACGGTCCACCGGTTCTCGTCCGATCACCGAAGTTAAGCGTTGTTGGGCGTGGTTAGTACTTAGATGGGGGACCGCTTGGGAACACCACGTGTCGTTGGCACGCTAAACTTTTTTGAATTTACAAAAAAAATTTGAATTGAATCCGATGAGAAAACTCAAAAAGAATGAATTTAAAGCACTTCAAATAATAACCCCAGAGCAATTGTGCGCGTATCTTTTTAACTGCGATGGCATCGTACTCAAACCAAGGCATAATCCGAATACGAAAACAGCGCATATAGCTTGAAAATAAGCAACTTTTAACTAAACCTACGTACTTTGCCGGCAAAAAATTCGCCTCTACTGACTTTATTGCTCATATGTCAAGACGCGGTACACTTGGATTTACAATATTTTCTTCAAAAAATAAAACGCTTTGTCTAGTAATGTATCGATTTTAACATTAAAAAATGCCCGCCGATATGTAGCGTGAATTACACTTGCTTTCTTCTTGTTTTGTCCGGAAACAGATAGGTTTTCGGTACATACATAAGTATTCTAAGTAAATTGTTTATTAATAATTCTAAGTAAATGGGCTGTTATTGATGAAGAAACTTATGAAATTCCCAATAGCTGGCTTGAGTGCAGCGCGGTGTGGCACGCCACCTACCTACCTTGCCGTCTTGAGCGGTACACCCCAACGTCCACGCCGTTTAGAGTCCCCGCAGAGACATCAGGGTCGTTCTTGCACTTCTTATGTCGTCCTGCTCATCATTCTCCCAATTAATTTTCGCCATTTCGCCATTTCCCCATCATTCCCGATCCGGTGTCTTCCCTTTGCCTTTGCTCTCGTCCATCACCCGTCACTCTTCACATCTTAATCTGATCTGATCATCGTTGGCTTTGCTTTTCCGTCATAGGTAGTGGTCATAGTAGCCATTGTAAATAATAAATCGTAATTGCTACGACGTACGATAAGTATATATGGATGCTTTGTTTATTTCAATTTTCAGTTTTCAGTTTTCAGTTTTCAGTTTTCAGTTTTCAGTTCTCAGTTCTCAGTTCTCAGTTCTCAGTTCTCAGTTCTCAGTTCTCAGTTCTCACTTCTCACTTCTCAGTTCTAAGTTCGCAGTTTCGATTAATAACTAACATTTTTGTAGAATCGAAATGCATAGTGGATGAGAATTTTTTTGTCTTGGCTTGCCTTGCAATTCCTACATGGACGATGGACATGTGCAAGGCGATAGGCAATATTCAATAGGTAATGGCTAAACATTTTCTAGCTTTACAATATTATAGACCTAAATAAACATCACAATACCCTTTCTATGTCTACCAATTTTTCTTTTCTTTTCAAGATTCATACATTTCAAAGTACTAAATTGCCATAATTTTTAGTAAGTAGTAGATAGTAAGTACCCATGTTTTCGTTAAACAAACGGCAATATCATCCTAAATATCTTACATACATAACATTCGTATACGTATGTACGTATATAGTAATCATTCTAGGTGATATGTGTAAATTTAAATTTAAATCGAATTAACATTTTTCGATGAATATGAAAGTGTGCAATGCTTTAGCAAATAGTAAAGACGTGCGTTAAGCAATAGTTGTTAGAGTTCAATAAATTTTCTAATTTCTTTACTTTATTTCCTGATAAATCTGGTGGCGATTTGTGGAGCACAGCACAGCACAGCAGTGTATAGTGAAAACTGTGAAATTTTCTTTGCTTTTCTAGACATTTTCAATTTCTGGTTTGTAACAAGCAATTGCGTGTATTTGCCCCTTGCCCCTTTTTCTTTCACCATAGCAAAATCTATTGAATATGAATGAAGTTTCTTTTTCGACATTTACAGGATGCCCCGAGAAATGCTATATTGATGACATCTACGGCATTCACGTAAATACTAAAATAGAATGGCGCAATGGTAAATAAGAAATGTATGGCGGTCGATTTGCTACGCAGTAGTTCACGTACCACAAAACATGTTTACTTGTCAACGGCCATACCACAACGGTCCACCGGTTCTCGTCCGATCACCGAAGTTAAGCGTTGTTGGGCGTGGTTAGTACTTAGATGGGGGACCGCTTGGGAACACCACGTGTCGTTGGCACGCTAAACTTTTTTGAATTTACAAAAAAAATTTGAATTGAATCCGATGAGAAAACTCAAAAAGAATGAATTTAAAGCACTTCAAATAATAACCCCAGAGCAATTGTGCGCGTATCTTTTTAACTGCGATGGCATCGTACTCAAACCAAGGCATAATCCGAATACGAAAACAGCGCATATAGCTTGAAAATAAGCAACTTTTAACTAAACCTACGTACTTTGCCGGCAAAAAATTCGCCTCTACTGACTTTATTGCTCATATGTCAAGACGCGGTACACTTGGATTTACAATATTTTCTTCAAAAAATAAAACGCTTTGTCTAGTAATGTATCGATTTTAACATTAAAAAATGCCCGCCGATATGTAGCGTGAATTACACTTGCTTTCTTCTTGTTTTGTCCGGAAACAGATAGGTTTTCGGTACATACATAAGTATTCTAAGTAAATTGTTTATTAATAATTCTAAGTAAATGGGCTGTTATTGATGAAGAAACTTATGAAATTCCCAATAGCTGGCTTGAGTGCAGCGCGGTGTGGCACGCCACCTACCTACCTTGCCGTCTTGAGCGGTACACCCCAACGTCCACGCCGTTTAGAGTCCCCGCAGAGACTATCAGGTTCCTCGCACTGCGCGCCCGTACTCCAGTTTTTTGGAATCAGGTCTGGGAATGGTAATTTAGCCAAGAAGATATATAAATTGAAGGGGAGTGTGTTGTTGTTTCATACAGTTCTGGTTGATTTGAAAGTTTAAAAAAATTATATGTAATTACTGAAGGAGAAGAGGTACTTTGAAATTGTCAATGCTGATCAGTTTTGGGGAGAATGTGTTTCATTCACAAATTGTAATCTCTATAGGAATTTCATTTACAAGATTGAGTTTAGTTTGTTCAGTGGGAAGGAGGAGTAAAAGTATGTAGTATAATAAAACGTGAGTGGAATCTTTTCGATATCGAATGGTAATTTCTTTCGTGTGAACCCTTAACTGGAGTCGTGGAGTTGATGTAGACCCGACCTACCCATCTTTCCTCTAATACTTGAATATTTAAGGCAAACGCTCATTTAAGTATTGAGTTACTCCTCTTTTTAAAGTTTTGTGTGAAACAAAACCTTATTAGAATCGAGACGGTGTCTGTCTGTCTGTCCGTCTGTCTGTATGTCCGTCTGTCTGTCTGTCCGTCTTTTTTTTTTTTTGAGGAGGTGGAAATCTTCAAACGACACTGGTCTGGACACACCAGCGTGTGGGACTTTTACTCACTAAAACCACCCCCGACTCCCTCCCTGCCCCGCGGAACCACCATCAGGTATTACATCACGGGGCGGAGTCAGCCCACTCTAGCTTAATCCCATTTCTTCTATACGCGGCGCACGTGACTGCGTTTTTCTCCTTTCCTCTGCCTTTCGCAATTTATCTTGAATAGATGCGATCATGGAGTTGACCGCATCCCAATTCTCTTGATGTGCTGGCATTTTCGGCACCAGCTTTTCTGGTACCAGCACCTCTCCTAGAGTCTCCTCTAGATTCCTCCTTTTTTCCATAAATCTCGGACAGTGGAAAAATACATGCTCTGGGTCCTCTGGTACTCCCTCACAATTTGGACAGTCGGGTGAGGTCTCCAATTTAAACCTGTGAAGGTATTGGAGATATCCTCCATGTCCCGTGAGAAACTGGGTGAGATTATAATTAATCATCGTGTCGTCTCTCCAACCATTCCTTGATGGCAGGAATGAGCCTGTGAGTCCACCGACCCTTTCCCGAGCGTTCCCACCGCTCTTGCCATCTATTTATGGATCTCTCCCTCTCAGCGTTCTTCGTCTGCAATAAGGAAGAGATTGGCTTCGCATGGTATATATTCGCCATCTCATCTGCCAAGATGTCAATCGGCATCATTCCAGAGATGACGAATGCTGCGTCATCTGAGACAGTCCTGAAGGCAGAGCATACCCTCAGAGCTGTCCTCCTGTAGACTGCATGCAGTTTGCTAGTGTTAACTGGCATCTGCAATGCCTCGCTCCAAACTGGGGTCGCATAGAGCATGATTGAGGTCACCACTCTGGTTATAAGCAAGCTAGAGGTATGCCGTGGCCCTCCCACGTTCGGCATCATCCTCGCCAGGGCCATACTGGCAGTGGATGATTTATCACAAACATACTGTACGTGTTGCTTATAGCTGAGCTTCCTGTCTATCACCACCCCCAAGTATTTGGCTTGAAAGTGTTTCCCGATTCTAACACAGGCGTAATTTCTCTTCCGGCGCTTCGTGATGAGGACCGCTTCTGTTTTTTCCTCCGGAAACGTCAAACCTGAGCTCTCCAACCAGCATTCGACAGCACTGATTGCCTCGCTTGAGTATAACTCAGCATCTTCAAGATGCTTTGCGACAACAACCAGTGTTATGTCGTCAGCGTAACCCACTACTGTGGCTTCCTTCGGACAGGGAAGATTAAGTACATCGTTGTACATGATATTCCACAGTAGTGGGCCCAATACGGGGCCCTGTGGGACACCCGCGGAAACAACGTACTCCTGCGGTCCATCATCAGTGTCATACCAGAGTCTCCTTTCAGTTAAGTAACTATCGACGATAGCAGCGAGATAGGCGGGAATACCAACCTTCGCTAGAGATTTCCGTATTAGATTCCAATTGGCCGAATTGAATGCATTTTTCACGTCCAGGGTTACTACCACACAATATTTGCTAGTATTACCCTTTCCGTGAATTGCATCTTCGGCCAAGCCAGTAACCAATTTGATGGCATCAATGGTTGATCTGGCTTTTCGGAACCCCTACCGTGTCCAAAAGACATATGGGTCGGTATGACGATGGTTCACCTGGAGGTTTACCAGGCTTAGGCAGAAGTACCAACTTCTGTCGCTTCCAAGCCGCCGGAAATATTACTTTGGACATGCACGCTTCGAACAACTCAGCGAACATGTCCGGCCTGGATTTCACGGCAAATTTAAGGGCCTTATTCGGTACTCCGTCCAGGCCCGGCCCTTTATTGTCTCCTATTCTACCGCAGATCTCCAGCAGTTCGTCTCTGGTGACTGGAGGAATTGCCGTCACATTCAGAGGTGGTTGGAATATGTCGGTGCTCTCCTCTTGCTGGGGGAATAAACCCTGGATGATTTTCAGCAAGAGGGTGGGACACGTGATCTGCGGAAAGGAACGGCCTCTGAATCGTCCCATCACTATTCTGTAAGCACTCCCGCACGGGTTTATGTACGCTTCTCAGCAGAGCTCCTTAAAGCATTTCGTCTTGCTTCGCTGGATGGCGAGCTTGAGGGTTTTGCGGGCAGCCTTATAGGCGCACTCTTTCTGCCCCTGATCGACTCTACCTACCGCCCTCTGAGCCGCTCTTCTGGCTCGGTGACAGGCTGATCGAAGACCGGTCAGTTCATCATTCCACCAGTAGTTTGGTCTTCTACTGGGGAATGAGCACCTCCTAGGCATAGACGCGTCACATGCTTTGGCCATGCATTGAGCCAGATGGACGGTTCTTTCCGTAGGGGCGCCTGGTTTATCAGGTTGATCTAACCACACCTCTAAAAAGCTCTGCTCATCCAAAGATTTTGCAGACCAGCCTGAAACCTTTTTCGGTTTCGGGCATGATAGCTCTTTGCCCTATGGCTCGACACATGTCTCAAAGACGATTGCCTGGTAATCGCTGTGGGTGTAGCGTTCGCTGACGCACCAGGACATACCACGCGCCAGCGCATGGCTGATAAAGGTCAGGTCTACAACCGACCCTGACCCCCCTTTCTGAAAGGTGTTTACAGCACCTTCGTTAGCCAAAACCATGTCCATCTGCGCAAAAGCTTCTAATAGACTGCTACCCCACTCTAGGGCCCAAGCATTGAAATCACCAGCAATCACCTTTGGACTTCGTCCCCTTGCATCGAGAACAAGATTATCAAGCATTTGCTCGAATTCAGGCAGTGTTAAACTTGGTGGGGCGTAGCAGCTGTATACATATACACCACTTATTTTCGCCCACACAAAGCCAGTGGCTGCCTGACTTGCAGTACATTGTATGGCCTGTCGACCACAAGCCCATATCGCCGCTCCAACAGTCGAATCTGTGACCCATACGCCACCGTGATGGTTTCTATACGGTTCACTTATGATGGCGACTTCCATCTCAGATTCGAACGTGGTCTGCTCAAGTAAATCCTGAGCGACCCTGCAATGATTGAGGTTTATTTGAATAAACCTCATTTTCTCATTGCAGTGAGCGCCTTCCTAAATTCCGGACATTGCCACTTCCGGCAATATGCCGGTTATCCTGTCCCTCTTTTGCTTCGCACAATAGGCATTTGGGGTCCCTATTGCACTCTCTGGCAATATGGCCTTTCTCCCCACACCTTCTGCATCGATCGGACCGATCAATGCTGCTGGTGCATACCTTCGCGAAGTGCCCAAACATGAGGCATTTAAAGCACCTCTTTAGTGAAGTTTGCTCCCTTAAACGGCAGACAACCCATCCAATCCGAACCCTTCCGGCAGCTAACAACATCTGCGCTGCCTCCGCTGGCACTCGTATGGTGGCCGTTTGAGTGCCACCATAGGCTTTCCGTAAACCGACAACAGACTTCAGTTCTTTCAACTTAAATTGCTCCTTCAGAGCATTACAAATTTCTCCTTTCGATGTAACTTCATCGAAATTCTTACATTGTATATAGATCTCATGTTTTTGGGCACGCACTGCGGCATTCTCCCCATTTTCAATTTTTCACTTGAGTGCGAAAGTCATCAGTTTTGCCACCCCTGGATCTTTTCAGCTCGAACATGAAATCCCCTTTCTGGGTTCTTCTGATTCTGTTCACATTTCCGCTCAGATCTTTTAGGTCGGGATCAGCTTTGACCTTTTTGAGTATCTCCGCGTAGGACAGATTGCCCTTACTGGAGATAACAATCGCATCTGGACGAGTTCGTATTTTCGCTTTTCGTTTCGCTTTTTTGTTCGTAACTTTAGTCCATCCATCGTTTTCGTTCGTCCTGGGATTCGCAACGTTGGTCGAGTTTCCTAGATTCGCTGTACGCTTTCCTCCTTCTGAGCTGTTGGTGTTGGTTTTCAGGATGTCCTGTCCGCCTTTTTTTTCTCTTAGGCGCCTGCTGATTATTTAAAGGATCCCCCTCTTTTTCACGTACTTGCTTATTTCGCTGGGATTCGATGGTAGTACGGTTAGGCGTTACTTGTGATACTGTTGGCACAGCGGGGTTCGGCGTGTTTTTATTATTCTTTTCCTCCATTTGTGATCTATTATAGAGAACTCTAATAGCCCTCATCATATTCTTTATGGCTTGGTGCACGTTGTGTTTGTCCTTGATAAACTCGGACAGCTCAACTATTTTTGCCCCAAGCTGTGAATGAAGGGTGCAAATTTTTTTTCATAGAATGTAGCCATGTGGGGTCTCAAATAAAAGGTATCAATTAGTACTTTTCGAAACTGGTTCGATATTTGATATTGGATGAAACATAGGGGAGTGAGGGCTCAAAATATAACATCCAAAAAGTGTAACAGGTCTCGTTCTCAGAACCCATCCTATCAAAAAATCTGAAAAAAGTCACAGTGGTGCATCTCTACGAAATCTAGGCCTCAAAATATATCCGGTTCCGATATCTGCACAAATAAAGTTAATAATAGTATATTTCCACATTTTAGAAATTTACCCGACACCCCCCTTATGTTCATTACAGAAGTACAAAATTTGGCATGCGTATAATGAAGAGTATAGTGCACAGTTTGGTCAAGTTTAAAGAAAATCCAATTATTATTAACAAAGTTATAGGGGGTGAGACTTTACATTTTTCTGTGAATTTCGTGCACTCTACAACCTGCATGACGTCATTATCACATATCAATTCGTCAATCCCACGACGAAATGAGTTCTTATGAATTGGGTTCCAGAGAATTATTTTGTTTTAGTTTTTCAGTTATTTGTCAACCAGACATGTGTATGTATATAGAATATGCGTGCTAATGAACTTTGCGGGTAGTGCCTAATTCAAATAGATATAACAAGTAAATCGGAAATGTGGGTGCAATCAATTTATATACGTGCATATATGTGTACAGTACTCGGAAATAGGCAGTTTATTTAGGGTGAGCGTAATGTGTACGTATGTCTCGTAGTTTGGAAAAATATAAAGGATTATCTTGGATTTGTAGCTATATACGGATAGAAAAATGTGCGTTGAAATTTCTTACATAAGATGAACACAAAACCTTTATACCCGAAGCGCGAGCTTCCGGTATTCCGACTTGTTTGAAGATCCGCTCGGTAACACAGTTAATTGGCACAGTCGATAAACTGGCCTTAAAGCAGTGAAAAGTGTAAATTCTAGTCTGGAAGGCGGAAATGTTTTTTGCGGTATAAAGTGCCAAATATTAAATATTACAATAATATTGAGAAAAGGGTATTGGAAGTCCCAAAATGCTCCAGAATTGTGAGAGAATTCGTTGCCAGTGTAACACATAAAATAATACATAAAACCAAATAACTTCTAAAATAATACAAAGGGTATTGCAAAGCTCGAGAGCAGAATTGTAAAAGAGTTCGCTCTTCATCCCAGGATATCTGGAGACGAGTAAAAAACGTAATAAAGTGCATGTATTGCAGAAGAAGCAGAAGGACCGAGAAGTACGACCACAATCGAAGGGAAATTGGAGTTGATATGGAGCACTAAATTGGAGAGCTTCAACGGCAATTAGCAGAGAGAAATGCTCTGGTCAAGCAGCTGGGAAATTTGTTAGCACAAGTAAATATCCGGGAGCTGCAACGGCAGATTGCAGCGAGAGATCGTCTAACGAAAGATGCGAGATACTTAACCGTATTTACTGGACAAGGAGATCTTTTATGAAAAAATACAAGGCAAAAGATACAAAAATTAATATACCAAAACCCGATAACTGGGAATTGATTAAAGCCTCATTGGGGCTTTAATATATAAAATAATAATTAATTTATAATCGGCGCAGACTTATTAAAAAAGTATGATACAGTGATAGACATGGAAAAAACAGTAACCTTTAAAGATAAGAGAGTGAAGTTTATATATATTTGATTAGGAATACAAAATATTATAAGAAAGTATAAACACGTTTTTTTTCAAAGAAGGGGATATACTGACGAGTACATCGGTCATAGAATATGAGGTTAATACAATAATAGATAAACCCATAAATGCAAAACTATACAGATACCCTCCTAAACATGAGAAAGAAATGCTGAGGCAAGTAGAAGGAATGGAAAACCAAGGAATAATAAGGAAAAGTTGGTCAGAATATGTTAGCCCTATAATAGTGGCGTCAAGAGTAAAAAAGTACCGTATTAACGGAGATTTCAGAGCTCAAAACAGTATAAAGGTAGATGAGAAAACTCCAATGCCTCTCATAGAAGCCTGCTTCGATAAGATTGGAAGGGCAATCTATTTTTCGTCTGTAGATTTGGCAAAAGGCTATTATCAAATATTGATAAAGAAGAGGATAGAGAAAAGACAGCAATTGTGACACAATTTGGGATTTATGAGTTGGTCGGAATGCCGTTCGGGCTAAAAAACGCGCCAGCCACATTCCAGAGACTCATGAATCACCCGTTGAGAGATCTAATAAAGGGCAATTTACCCAAATAATTTGAACAACCTCATACCGCTTTGTGTTCATCTTATGTGAGGAACTTTCTATTTATGTTTTTCTTTTTGCAGATAGCTACAAATTCAAAATATTCCTTCAACATGTATGTATTTCCAAACTTTCAGATATATTGAAGGTATGAATGCTCATCCTAAAAAACATTGCATATTTACGCACACTGATATATATCCATATATATACGCACACATACAGATTGCGATCTGTAGTGAGTTTCTTCAAGTTCAGCCTTGGTGCTAAATCTGACTTGAATTTGTTCCAATCAGTGTGGGCGAATGACCTGATGGTTACCTTAACTCGCTTCTGCAGTTGTGAAGTTGAGGCCATTTTGAGTTCAACTGCAAAATGGTCGGACATGCCTGGCAAGGTTTTACAGGAAGTTACCTGAAAACTTTGCTTGGTTTCATCAGATAGCAGGAAAAAGTCAATGATGGATTGACTAGCGGGTCTTGTCGGCGAATCCGGCGAGACCACCTCAAGGTTGGTTGGCGTGAAAGGGTCGTGGATCCAGTTATACAGGGTTTTCCCATTTAAATTTTCTGCCTTATCGCCCCAGGATTTGTGCCGTGAGTTAAAGTCGGCACCGAAGATAAGATATTTTGATTTTAACTGGAGATCGCCCAAGACTTTTAAGTCATGGCCCAGTTGCTCACTTGGGGAATTGTATTTGAAATAAACGGAAACTACCAAAATCCGTTTATTATCGATAGTTTTAACTATTGCCGCTGCAGCGGAACAGACTAGTAAACCCTCGATGACGACTTCCTCAAAATGGTAGTCTTTTTTTACTAGAAGGGCAGCGCCCGTGTTGCTGTTATGCCGAATAGTGGCATATCCGGTGAAATTGACATTATGTCTGTGGTTTAGGTGGGTCTCCGAAACGCAAAATATGTCTGCTTTCAGAGTATCAATCAACGCTTGGGCAGTGGCACGTTGGGCGTGTCAGACCAGGGACGCGGAATTAAATGTGACTATATTGAACTCCATAAATTCATCTGTAGTCAGATTGCGGCAATCTGCCGCTGCTCATTCGTTTGGGCGGAAGCGAGGTTTTCGACCAAGCTCTTGAAGGCCAGTTTGTTGCCTTGTGGAGCTTGAGGTGCAGCTCTAGGAAGAGTATTCCTAGCTGCTTGGGCGTACGATACACCTGGCCGGGACAAGCTTTGTGACATCTGTGTCACCGTTTGCTTGGTTCTCTCCGTTTCTACGTTTTTTCTCGCTCTGCCAGCTTCCCTTCTGGCAACCATATCTTTGTATGCCGGGCATCCGTGGTAGTTGGCAGGATGTCCGGTCTGGCCGCAATTGCAGCAATGTGTGGGGCATTCCCCGCGGACGTGTTTTTTGCGCACTTCACGCACCTGTGCACAATCGAACAGTTAGGGGCAATGTGGCCGAAATTCTGGCAGTTGTAGCACTGCACTTCTTCAATTGGCTTGACTTTCTCAAGCGAAATCTTCTGGTGAAGTATATATTTAAATTTTAGTACTTCACTGAGCTCTTGGGAGGGCTCGAAGGTGGCTATGAATAGTCCCGATTGTGACCTCATCGGGAGTGCCGGGTTCTGGCTGTGCAGAAGCTTATCTGCTCGCGTGACTAAGTTGGCCACGGTTTTCAATTTTAATTGCGGGTAATCTTCTTTGAGCTCCCGCAATATGTCCGCTGGATCTGTCTCCCTGTGGAGACCGCGAATAACCAGCGACTTGGTTCTTAGGGTCGGTGGGGTGCTGGTGGTGGCGTGAAGCCCTTTCTCTCTTATGAGAGCGAAAATCACGGCATGGTCTTCAACCGTCTCGGCGAAGATGAGGGTCTTGTCAGCCCTCGTGTTCTTCAGGGTTGCTTTCAACCCTTTTTTTAATAAGTTTTAAGAACTGTGGTACATTCAGCTTGTACCCAGTTATCGGGGGGATTTTAATTTTTTTGGGAGTAGCTGCTTGGGGAGAGGATTGTCGGGTGGTTGATGGGGCACTTACACTAGTGCCACTAACCTTATTCCTATTGGCTGCCTTCTTCTTCCGCACTACAAAGTTGAAGGGGTCTCCTTCCTCCTCCTCGATGATGGCTTCTGGGCACATGCCATCATCTTCACTCTGCTGTTGTCGTTGCTGCTGCTGCTGCTGTTGCTCCTGCTGATGATGGACCGGATGCTTCGTGGCCATGTTGGCTGCTTTCATCTCAGCCATCTGCTGCTGCAGCTCCTTGATGAACGCCAACTGGCACTCCAACTGCTGGGCCATGTCGGCCTTTTCGTGCTCCAGCTCCGCAATTCGCATGAGAAGGCTCGAGTTCCCCTCCATCATCGTTGTAGCGCCCGTGGTTCCCTCCCCTTCGGACGAAATTTCGTTCGGTAGCACTAACTTGGTCCTCTTGGCGGACATTATCGTCCCAAGCCCGTCCTTCCTCCTCCTCGATGATGACTTCTGGGCACATGCCATCATCTTCGCTCTGCTGTTGTCGTTGCTGCTGCTGCTGCTGTTGTCGCTGCTGCTTCCTCTGCTCCTGCTGTTGTTGTCGCTGTTGCATGATTAGCTGCTGCTGTTGCTCCTGCTGATGATGGACCGGCTGCTTCGCGGCCATGTTGGCTGCTTTCATCTCAGCCATCTGCTGCTGCAGCTCCTTGATGAACGCCAACTGGCACTCCAACTGCTGGGCCATGTCGGCCTTTTCGTGCTCCAGCTCCGCAATTCGCATGAGAAGGCTCGAGTTCCCCTCCATCATCGTTGTAGCGCCCGTGGTTCCCTCCCCTTCGGACGAAATTTCGTTCGGTAGCACTAACTTGGTCCTCTTGGCGGACATTATCGTCCCAAGCCCGTCCTTCCTCCTCCTCGATGATGACTTCTGGGCACATGCCATCATCTTCGCTCTGCTGTTGTCGTTGCTGCTGCTGCTGCTGTTGTCGCTGCTGCTTCCTCTGCTCCTGCTGTTGTTGTCGCTGTTGCATGATTAGCTGCTGCTGTTGCTCCTGCTGATGGTGGACCGGCTGCTTCGCGGCCATGTTGGCTGCTTTCATCTCAACCATCTGCTGCTGCAGCTCCTTGATGAACGCCAACTGGCACTCCAACTTCTGAGCCATGTCGGCCTTTTCGTGCTCCAGCTCCGCAATTCGCATGAGAAGGCTCGAGTTCCCCTCCATCATCGTTGTAGGGTCCGTGGTTCCCTCCCCTTCGGACGAAATTTCGTCCGGTAGCACTAACTTGGTCCTCTTGGCGGACATTATCGTCCCCAAGCCCGTCCTCGGTTGGTGCCGAATTCACTGAAATTGAACAATATAAGTTATATTTACTAGCACTATAGTATACAGTGTCTCAATAATTTTGAGATGCACTGTATGGCAACGGAACGATACTTCCTTGGATGTTTTCTCCACACTCGAATTCACTTTCACTTTCCACTTTTGATTTTTTTTACTTTTACCTTTGACTTTAAATCAGCGAAACGCTCTACCACAGGTCTGTTCGCTACGAAGACTCGAAGCGAACTCTCTATTCGGACAAATAATCCCTAAACAAAAAGTAGTAGCACTGTCCGCAAACTTTATTAATATTTACATAAGCATACGTCGGTCTCGAATAATTGATGCTGGTATTTATATAAGAAAGAAAGAAAAAAACTCAAATATGGAGTTCAACGAAATCACGTGGAATACAAAAGTTTGATCTTCTATAGCTTTGTTAGGAATAGTTCAAACTTTGACAATTTTGTCTTATATATAAGCGATAACACTGATGTCACATTTTATACTTCTTGAATCAATTTAATAGGGATTTGTATCGATGCATTACTGTGATTCCCTGGTGCCTCCCTCCCCCTTGAGACCAATATAAAATGGTGCCGCTCTTTGCACGTGTAGCAGCTCACAGACCACATATTCTCATCAAGCTTCGAGATAACAGCTACAGCCGTTTCGGAGTAAATCTTGTGCGACAGCATTGAAGCAATCAAGTGTACGTAGAGGAAAAGGTAAAACAAGCTCTCACAGGTTATGCGTTTATGCATTCGTAGTGTAGTAGGTTAAGGTGAAACACAAGAGTTTTGGCTCTAAACTAGCCTCACTGAAAAGAACTGTGTGTATGGTTGCTACCGGTGGCATGAGCACGACATCCGACGAAGCTTTCAATGCGTTCATCAATTTGCACTCTTTAGATATATCATATATATTCATAGCACTGCAATCAGAACAGCTAATGAACTAATTCATCTAGATGACGGATTGGTTACACGTGGGGGCACAGAGCATTAGAAGAATTACATTACTTATCTGGAATATGCCCTTAGACAGACTACGTTCTGAGAGGCAATATTATGGATTAACTCTGACTTTGAAAACCAACCACGAACTGGCACTGAACTTAAAGCGAGAGGTTCATATATCCTATATCTTTAAGAAGAAAGAATGCAAAATTATGATCTTGGATTTTGCAGGTAAATTCATTAAATTTGATTAGTTAAGCATTTTGGGAAACAACGAAGATAGACTTATGTGTGGCCCTACACAGTCAGCCCAAACTGACGTCAGCCATCGTCCAAAGCTCGACACGAATGGTTCGAGAAGAAGGTAATAGCTAAAAGGTTTGAATGGGCTTTTGTTTCAAACGGAATGCGAGTGTTTGTTAGGTCTTTAGTTGAAATGTCGAATTGAATTAGTCAAAGGAAGTATTAAGTGAGTATGTGTTTTTCATTTGTTTATAAAAGGAAAGTCCGGAAACCGGAAACTGGACGCTTCAGGAATTTGTGTATTTCTTGAATATTTGAGTGGACGATTGTGCCATTTGTTAATGGTAATGCGTTCAGTACTTAATAATTTGTTTTTCCACAACATCAAAATATATTCTCATTTCCAAAGTTATACTACAAGCGTTATGTGAATTAAAATTGGAAAAAAAAAAACATTTCACTCTAAAATAGAACGGTGGGTTCACGGAAAAATGCTGCGCTGGCAATAGTAATAGCCGTTGCTTCAAAAAGTTGTATGAATAGGAAGCGCTGGATAAAGGAATGACGATTTGAAATTTTCAGTTACAATATCAGCATCAGCAAGCAATGAGGCCAATCTTCAACCTTATTTGAAAGCAAAAAGTATATACCATATATAGTGTATGATGTTGTATATTTGTATTGTTCGATATTTATATATACTACATTCTACATTGGGGAATAAATGAATAAGTTAACCATGATCGTTACATTGTGAGGAAAGACGTACGGTTTGCATGTACAATGTACTTTTTGTACCAGCTTTATCATAGTCTAAACCTGATCCTCGAGATAGCTGTGGAAGCGTAATTGGCCCCGGTGGTACATTTATTTAGATCGAATTTTGGCTCAAATTGCCCAATTCGGTTTCAAATAGAATATCATGAATCCCTTCTTTTCAGAAATTCGTCGTTAGACTCCAGACGATTTAGAGTCTGACCCTAATAATATGCAATTGACGTACTGCTGCCACTTGCGGAGGAGTCCCCAAAACTGCACAAGTTCGAATCAGAAATTCATCTTTGGTCTTTTAAAAAGTGGCGGTGCCATCGCCTTATTTACAGATGCAACTGAATTTGACCGTAATTTCCTGAAGATTTTTCACAATCAAGAGGCTGGAAAATAAAATATCGAAAATTAGCATATGCTTACATCAGTGACGTGTAGCGGGCTATTTGATATTAACAAAATTAACTGAGTAGTTGTAATAAACACGGTTTTAAGTCTTATAGAAGAAAAATAAAGTGTTTTGACACATATAAAAGCAACGAAAAATGTTACTTAAAGGAGGGGGACCTTTCTTGACAATTAGCCTGGTTGCCGCTTCCTAGAATTAACCCAAAAGTCACGGTTTTTATGAGGTGTGGGGTGGGAAAACCTTCTATTTGCGCTTCTCACGATGATATACTTTTCTTTTAATAAATACTTCTACGCTTCAACTAATTTATTCGATTGAGTAAACTAGACTAAACTCTAGAAAATTTGCTAAGCCTATTTTAAAAAGGTAAAATTGGTGATCATGTATGTGCGGAACAATTAGAATGCAAGACAAGCAGTTTCCACATTTATGAAATTGCAAGGTGTCTTGTTTTCGTGCAATCAAAGGTAATATCAAATTTAGCGAAGAGGCGAATCCTCATGTGCTTATGCAACATGACTTGAAAATAATTTACTTTCATAAAAACTCCCTTTTGTTGAACTAAAGCTGGTCCTCCAGCTTCTTTATGACTTTTTATCAATTTTATCTTTTGCACAGCCGTTCTCGGATAGTGTAAACATTTTACAAGTTCATTCTTAAACGCGGTAAGTTTTCAGAAGATGGGTTTCTAGATATTTCTTCTTCTCTTCTGTGGTTAAATCTTTTAACTCGTTAATATCATTTCAAGTCAACTAGTTAATTTTTACGTTACTTTGCCTTGTCTTTTAGAAATCCAAATTACCAATAGTCCTCTAGTTCAATAGTGTGATCTTTTGCAGAAGTTATTTCTTCGGCTGGCTGAATGTATTTAGCAATCATAGTTACAGTGTGCATTCCAACTGGAAATTATTAATTTTATGCATTATGTCAAGATTAATGTTTAGTTTTCTGTATTCACAAAATCTATCTTGATTTTTAAGATAAAGTTCAATAAGTGGTAGTGGTTTACAAATGTTCCTATTTTGTACAGTTTTACAAGCTAACCTATCTAATGTTTTATAGAACCCATGATTTTTACTAACAAGAAGATAATTTGGTAAGTTTTCCAAAGTTATAACATTGGTATCTCTTATGTGTGGAAATACTAAAATTTCATATAGGCCAAGATCGTTACCCAGACTTATCAGAACGTATATTTTCTTTTCTTTTATAAAGACTTTTAGATTGAAATCTTTCATCAATTGATAATTATCTATTAGTGGTTCTATGGCCAAAAGGTGATCTGTTTCCAACTTATTTAGTTGTTCCATGAGCTGTTCAGGTTCCAATATAAATGGATGCAAAATACCGGTTTGAAGGAAAAGGAGTGAATCTCGAAGGCTTCGGTTTTCCATTCCAGGACTTGAGTTTAATAATTCATTTTAGAATAAAGCTTATCATAGTACCTGAAATTTGCTGTTTATTTTCAGGATCTCACATTGTTTTAACTCCTTACTGCACAGATCATGGATGCTAGTTACTAATTTTCGTATGTCTATTTCTATGTCTATTTCCAGTTCAACTATATTAATAGTTCTGTTAGCTTTGTTTCGCCCAGGTGTTTGAAATGAATTCCCGGGTAGTCCAATTTTCTGGTGCTTAACGCGTTGATGGTCCAGATTGTGGTGATCCTGAAATTCGTTTGATGTTGTGCTTAGCATAGGTTATAATATTTTTCTTATTGAAAGTTTTAAACTTGTTTCGACTGCTTTCTCAACCTTTAATAACTACACTATTTACCCGTAGTTACATTATTTTGTACGGAGCTATCCATTTTGGTTCTAACTTATTGTTTGGAATTGCTATATTCTTAGCTAAAACTAATTGACCTATTTCTTAGCTGAAATCTTTTCCGTTCGTTTGAATTTTTTTTCTTTTTCAAATCATTCTTTACTACGTTTTTCCTAATATTTCCCAGGTGGTTCCTAATAACACCAACTCTGTCGGTTGTAATTTCCTTGACTTTCGGGACTTTCAATATATCGGGCTTTATGCCAAATAATAGCTCGTGTGGAGAATAGCCTGTCGCATTGTATATGGTCTGATTATAACAAAGAGATGCTAATCCCAATTTAGTTTCCCATTCCCTGTCTTGATTTGATTCATTCATTGTAGTTCCCAAAAATTCGTATGAGCCCTATCCACTGATCTATTCGTTTGTGAATGATGTGAGGTACACAATATTGTAGTTATGCCTAAATTCTTGGAAAATGCACGACTCCTGCTGTAAGGTTTCGTGCGTTATCGGAAAGTATTTCTATTGAGACTCTAAAATAGGGATCCAATATTGTAAAATTGTTTCAATTATTTTTTTCACCTGACGTTTCCAGTAACGCTGTAAACCAAATATACTTCGATGAATTATTCTGTACCGCGAGATTATAATAGAACCTTGTGCTGTATGCCTATAAGGTTCTGCAACGTCAATTGACATGCGCTCGAAAGGATTTCCCTTTATTTCATTAATAACCATAGGTCAAAATTTCTAATGGATCGCCTCTCATCTCCTATCTTTTTTTGGCGTACTATCAACTTCCTCAAAAAGTAGGTCAGGAATATGTGATTACCCTTTTGTAAGTTTGCTCTTTCTTGACGTTATTTTCGATAGCAGTAATCATAAAATTTTATTTCGGCTTAATTCGTCGGCAATACAATGCTCCTTACCACCTTACTAAGTTACCATTTAATCTGATAGCTGTATGCTTCTAACTACGTCACCCACCTGCCTTGACGACTACTAGGCTCTTTTAAATCAAGTCACTATAAGGGCCTGTGGTCTTGATGCACTCCGTAGAGATAGGGTCTGCACTGCTTTATAGCCCACGCCACAGCACAGTAAGTTTTCTCAGCTGTGTTTAAGGTTCTCGACAGATTTTCGATTGGAGATACTTTTCATCATACTCTTGGCTTAGTACCGCTCCAATACCATAACCACTTGCGTCAGTTGTAAGCGTGAATGGGTATTTTAATATTTGTTCCTCTATTGGCTTTTGTCTAATAAGCTCCAAAGTTTTCTGGCATTCATCTGACCAAATAAACTCCAACATTTTTTTTTCAATCATTTATTCATCGGCTGAATATATTTTTTTATGAAGCGTCTATAATATCCAGTGGGACCTAGAAATGACTTGACCTCTTTTTGCGTTTGTGGAGGTTCTAGCGTCAATACTGCCTTAACCTTTTCTAGATCCATTCTAACTCTGTGATAATGTCGCCTAAGTACGCTACTTCCTTGAGAAGGAATTCGCATTTTTCAGGTTGTAAACGTAAATTGTTGACTTTTAGTCATGAAAATACTTCACGCAATTTGTCATTGTGATCTTGCAGATCATAACCGTAAACAACAATGGCGTCTAGGCAGATGAAACACCTAGTTCCTTGAAGACTAGACAAGACGTTGTTCACCATACCTTGGAAGCAAGAATGTACATTCTTGAGTCCAACTGGCATTCGTCTTTGGTTTGTCGGCTTCCTTTACATGGATCTGGTGAAAGCCTGAATCCAATGTATTAAAATATTTTGCTTTCCCCATTTGATTTAATATCTCCAAGATATTAGGCAATGGGTAACGGTTAGATCATTCAATTTGCAGTAGTCAATGACCATTCGCCAACTGATTTTTCCTGATGCGTTTTACTTCTTGGGTACTACCCACAATGATGATATCCAGGGGGAATTGCTTTCACGAATAATCTCGTCTTTTAGAAGTTTTTCGATTTGTTCCCTTACTTCCTTCTCGTAAATATTGCGGTATCTCTAAATTTTGACGTGGACAGGTTTTGCTCCTTCCCGGGAATTTCTCCAGAAACGTGTCTACATTTTTTTATGATTTCGTAGGTTGATGCTTTCTCTTCAGGATTCATATGTTCACCGCGAATAACCGGATTATCTAATACCTTGTTTTCCAGTATTGCTTCCTGGATTGTGTGAACTTGGATTTCATTAACTCTGAACATGACCACAGAAACTCCAGTATTTAAAATACTAATAGGGACTCTATTTATTTCGTCAATCGTAATCTGATGTTATTTGAAAAAATTAGACAGTCGATTTTAATTTCGGGTACAAATACTTTTTCACCAATAGTTAGGTAGGTTTTTGTAAGATTCACAGCCCGCAAAACAAAAAAGTCGGAAAACCGCAAGCCAGATGCTTCAGGTATGAAAAGTTTTGTGTATTTCTTTTATAAAGAGATTTGAGTGTGCATTTGCCCCACTAGTATGTAGCACGTAATATATATCCACTTTCAAGTGATATTGCCATTCAAAGTCACCTTTGACCTATTATAACTTTGTTAGAAATCATCATCATCATCAACGGCGCAACAAATGGTATCCGGTCTAGGCCTGCCTTAATGAGGAACTCCAGACATCCCGATTTTGCGCCGAGGTCCACCCTGACCCTATGATGAGACGTTTCGAGCAGAGCAGTTTTTGTAAGCTGAAATAGGCTCTGTTGGTTGACAACAACCGTGCGCGGATTTCCTATTCTTAGCTGTTGTCGGTTATGATTTTCGACCCTAGATAGGAGAATCAACGGTCTCAAAGTTGTAGTCTCCTATCCTTAATCTTCCTGTTTGACCAGTGCGGTTTGATGTTGTTGGCTGGTTCGTTTTCGGTGCTGACGTTGCCATCATATATTTTGTCTTGCCTTCATTGATGTGCAGCCCAAGATTTCGCGTACCCTGCTCGATCTAGATGAAGGCAGTTTGTACGCCTCGGGTGGTTCTTTCCATGATATCGATATCGTCAGCATAGGCCAGTAGTTGGGTGGACTTAAAGAGGATCGCACCTCTTGCATTTACCTCAGCATCATTGATCACTTTTTCGAGGGTCAGGTTAAAGAGGACGCATGATAGGGCATCCCCTTGTCGTAAACCGTTGTTGATGTCGAATGGTCTTGGTCCATCGCTTTCCGCAGAGAGAAAATCTGATCTGTGGCTGATTTGCCTGGAATGAAGCCTCTTTGGTATGGGCCAGTGATGTTCGGGGCGTATGGGGCTATCTGGCCTAGCAAGAGAATATCTTATAGATGGTACTCAGCAGCGTGATACCTTTATAATTGCTGCACTGCGTGATATCTCCCTTTTTATGTATGAGACAGATAATGCCCCTTTGCCAGTCGTTAGGCATTCATTCGCTGTCGCACACCTTGAGCACAAGTTGATGAACCACTTGGTGTAATTGGTCGCCTCCATATTTAACTAATTCGAGTGTAATTTCATCGGCTCCAGGCGACTTATGATTTTTAAGCCGATGAATGTACGAACTGTTTCTTCTATACTTGGTGGTGGCAGTATATATCTGTCGTCTTCGGTTGGTGGGACCTCCAACTCGCCGATGTTCTGGTTGTTCAGAAGTTCATCTAAGTACTCAACCCATCGCTCCAATATACCCATTCTGTCGGAAATCCGATTTCCCTCTTTTTCCCGGCAGTATGAACATCGAGGTGTGTAAGGCTTCATCCTGCTGACTTGTTATTAAAACTTCCACGCCTGGTGCGGTTGCTTCCTATACGTAAACAAACGTAAACATTCTTCACCCGTTAATATTCTGGATGTAGATACACAACCGTCTCTGCGTGGATGAAACTGTATGACACTATAAAAATATTTACCTTTAATAGAGGGATTCTTGTGGATTTCATTTATCCCATCCATACGGCTTTAAAGGAATTAAATTACAAGAATGGAAAAAAACATATACATATAAATAAACATGCTACTTTTAATTCTCAATATTTTAGATACCATTTCCATTTAAATTTTTCGGCGTTAATAGAGTTTGGCTCTTTCTACAAAAATACGCCCGATTGAGAAGGGTGCTGCTACAACCTAATGTTAAACTGCAAATTCTCCTCAGTACTTAATAAAAGCAGATAAAATTATTTTCGAATGGTTCAGTTTTGTGTTAGACAGCAATCACTCTACAGGTGAATCAATATTGAAACAATTCGGGAAACCGGAAGCTAGGCGCTTCAGGTATGAAAGGTTTTGTTTCCTATGTAAGTATATTTGAGTGCAGAACTATCCCATTTGTACGTAGCCTGTAATGTATATGTACATTTAGCATTTGAAACTACTCACTTTAGTGTGAAAAAAAAACTACTCACTTTAAGTAAGTGAATTGCAGCAAATTTATAGGGAGAATACAACTTTTAGCTACTGTAACTTTATTAGTATTAGTCGAATCTCTAGGGGATGTCATGCTTCATAATAGTTTATATTATCGCAGATAGTAATATAGTATTATTAACTTAATTTGAGTAGATATCGATATGGAGAGTATTTTGAGGCTTGGACACCGTATACAGGCAGCTTCATGATTTTTTCAGATTTTTCGGTTGGGTAGTTCCTGAGAATGGGTCCGTTAAACAAGTTATGACTAACCACTCCCCGCCTTTCCAACAAATGTCAAAACTAAGACCTGCTTCAACAAGTACTCATCAGGACCTTTCATTTGATACCCCCTTTGCATGGATGAAAATCGCCCCTTAAACTCAACATAGAAAGATGTAACAGTATTTCACAGTTTCCACCTTCTCACCAAATTTCGTGTCAATCGGTATAGTTATTTCTGAGAAAAGTGCGTTTGACTGACAGAGGTTTTGTTCTACAAACAAAAAACAAAATATTCCTTCATATTTTTTCCAAATTATAAGAAATACGTACATATGACATACGTAGATATTATGCTTGCGCCAAATAAACAAACATTGCCTGTTACCGAATACTGTATTCAATATGCACGTACGTATATAAATTGATTGTACACCTATTTTCGATTTACGTCCTGCATAAAAGTATCCATACGTACATATAAAATATATATATTGAATACCGCTTGCTCAATGTACAAATATATCTATCTGAATTAGGCACTACTTCAATGCTTCATTTACATATACATATAAATACATACATATGAGTAAAAGATTTTGATATATAAATGATTAAAAAACTAAAACGAAATGTTTCCCTGTGACGTCCCCTTCACGTGAGCTCACTTTGTTCTGGTATTGACGAATTGATATTTTATGATGACGCCATACAGAATGCGCAAACCTTTGTGAATAATAGTTGGATTTCCTTCCAACTTCCCACAGTTATGCCTTATATTATCCCTTACGCCTGTGTCAAATTTTGCACCCCTGGCATGAACTTAAGGCGGTTTCCGGAATGGAAATATACTATCATTAACTTTAGTTGTGCAAATATCGGAATGGGATGTATTTTGAGCTTTAGATTTTTTTCAGGTTTTTCGGTTGGATAGGTTCTAAGAACGAAATCTGTTTCACTTTTCTAGGGCCATATTTTACCTGCGTTTCACCCGATATCAAATATGGGACCAGTTTCGAAAAGTACCAATTGAGTCCTTTCATTTGACACCCCACATGGCCACATTCTGCGAACAAAATTTGAACCCTCCATTCACATGTATGGAGACCCCCTTAAATTTAACACAAGAGGCGCCAATTGCCGTATGTAAACGGAACTATAGGTTACACACAGGTCTCAAATTCGCAAAACGCTCAAATTTCCCTGCTTTCAGGACTTGTTATGGTTGGAAAATAGACATGAGGTCTATGAAAAAATTATATCTGAAGTAAGAACAGACCTTTTAAGGTGTTGTGTGAAACAAAACCTTATTAAAATCGATTCAATGTCCATCTGTGGGTTTGTGCGCCTGTTTTTTTCTTCCGGAGGTGGAAATCTTCCAAAGACACTGGTACACATGCCCCAGCGTGTGGCATTTTCAGCCACTACAACCACCCCCTAACTCCTGTCCTCTTCCCCGCGAAACCACCACAAAGTATTGCATGTCGGGGTGGACATGACTCTAGCCTCTCCCTTCGCCCATTGATTGCATTCGCAACCGCGCCTTTTTCGCCTCCTCTGCCTCTCTTAATCTGCACTGAATCTGCCCTACCATGTTGTTTACTGCAGCTCTCCTGGCATGCAAGCATTTTTCCAATTATGTGTACTTCCCGGTGCTAGTGTTCCTCCTAATTTCTCCTCTAGACTTTGCCTTTCCTCAGCGAATCTAGGACAATGGAAGAAAACATACTTCGGGTCCTCCGAAATACCGTCACAGCTGGGACAGTTGGGTGAGCTGTCCAGTTTAAACCTATAGAGGAATTTACGGTAACCGCCATGTCCCGTGAGAAACTGCTTGAGATCATAGTTTATCTCACCACACGTTCTCTGCGTCCACACCTTGATGCTGAGAATTAATCTGTGGGTCCATCGACCCTTTTTCGCCTGGTCCCACCATTGCTGCTACCTACTTAAGGATTCCCCCTTTCGGCGTTTTTCATTTGCCGATCAGCGGAAGAATCGGATCCATCATAGATACGTGCCATTTCATCGGCCAATGCCGATCGGCAGCATTCCGGCTACTGCATAGGCCGCTCCGTCAAAGATGGTTCTATAACCACAGAACACTTTTAGGATGGTTTTTCTATACACTGCGCTCATCTTTTGAGTATTGCATTTTTCAGCCACTTCTTTATAGCAGTAATTGCTTCGGATGATTACAATTTCACATCTGCCAGATCTTTTGCCACAACAATCACCGCTATGTAATCGGCGTAACCCATTATTGTGATCTGGCTACTAGCAACTGGGACGTTGAGGACATCATTACACATGATGTTCCACAATAGCGGTCCCAGCGCAGAACCCTCTGGAACACCCGTCGGAACAATGTATTCTTTGGTTCCATTGTCTACGTCATGCCAGAGCCTTCTATCTGCTAAGTAGCTGTCGACTAGCGCAGTTAAGTAAGTTGAGTCATCAACCGCCGCAAATGACTTCCTTATAAGGTTCCAATTAGGAACTGAGGGAACAAACCCTTAACGATTTTCAGTACAAGATTGGGACATGTAATTTGTGGAGCTGTCTGAGCTCTAAATTTCCCCATAACAACCATGTAGGCGCCTCCCCATGGGTCTATATCCGCCTCTGCGCAGAGTTACTTGAAGCAGTCCCTCTTGCTTCGCTGTATAGCCAGCTTCAGGTTTCTTCGGGCTTCTTTGTAAGCTCGCTGTTTCGCCTCCTGGTCAATCCTACCCATTGCTCTCTGAGCCGCTCGTCTGGTCCGGTGGCACACCGACCGCAGATATGACTATTCACTATTCCATCAGCAGTTGGGCCTTCTACTGGGGAAAGTATAACGTCTCGACATCGATGAGCCGCACTCCTTCGCGATACACTTCGTGATATGGAGGGCTTTTTCCGATGGTCTACCTTGTATAGTGTGCTGGTCCAACCACATATCTATGAAAGTTTGCTGGTCAATTTCTTTCGCAGACCAACCTGACGTTCTCCTCATTTCTGGATGAGCAGATTTCCAACCGCTTGACTTGTTCTTCAGGTCAAAGAGTATTGCCTGGTGATCACTATCGGTGTACTGTTCACTGACAGTCCAGGACATATAAAAGTCAGATCCACAACCAAACCGAACCCCCCTGTCCGGTAAGTATTAAACTGACCATCATTAGCCAATATGATATCTAACGGCGCCAAAGTCTCGCCCTCTAGCATTCGCAAGTGAACTTCTCCATTCTGTGGCCTTTTATTTTTTGGGAACCTGCTGATGTCCTGGATGTTCGTCTTACTTTTCCTGAACCCTCTCTTTCCTCTGCCCATCTGCGAGTATACAGTTGGCTATCATCTTCCCGTGATTTGTTGTACGGAATCCTGATGGCTCTCACCATATATGGAAATATGCTTGATTGCTTTATGCACGTTGTGTTTTTCTTTGATGAATTCTGACAAATCAACAATTTTCGCTCCAAGCAAAATGAACGATGGCTCTTCCAGGTCGGACTTCTGTTCCAAAGCCTCCATTCTTCTTTTCGCACATTTTCTGGCGTCAACGGGATTCCTGTAGCTCAGACCCTTTTCCGCCTTAGATCTCATAATCGTTGAGCTTCTCCTAAACGGATCCGGCTCTCGACACTGAGGGGCCTCCCCTAACTCTTTTCGCTCGGATGCAGATGGTGTCACTGCGCCTTTTAACGGCCAACGTTGCCCCTTGGGCACAACCTTCTGCGTGTTGCTATGGTGTTCTACGGAGCGATGTGCTCGGTTTAAACACCTCCTTGTCTAAGTTGCTTGTAGCATTAGATGCTACGGTGGCCAAGCTGCCCACCCCCGAGGCACTGCATTCGAGAGATATCGACGACCGGGAGCCTGCTTGCTCACTCCCAAAAGCCGTCGGTACTAGGGTTTCGAGCCCCTGCACCGTAAGTTTATACACCTTCTCTTCCTCCATATTGGTTTATTATTCTGGGTAACTATCCCATAGCCATTTTTATCCACGGGTGGGCTATTATTCTTACCCACCCGACCTGCGCATAAACATTCCCATGTATGCACATCTTCGAATGCGTACAGGTACATATTCATACGCATCCGCCGAAAACTCCCTTATCTGGTGGGAGACCGGGTGACTCCTCACAGGAGTCTGTCTGCCTATCTGTCTGTCTGTCAGACTGTCACACCCAATTTGCTCGGAAACGGCTAAATCGATTGTCACGAAATTTGCTAAGAGCACGTGATCTGTGTGCCCCGTTACATGCAGCGAGTGGCGCAATTTTGGGTTTAGTTTGAAGGAGGGCTGGCTCCTCATACATGCGAAAAGTGGTTGTAAATTTTGTTTTCGCAGAAAATGATCATGTCGGGTATCATAGATAGATATTATCCTCATCCTAAACAAACAAACTGCCTATTACCGAATACATGCCGAATTTATATATCCATGCACGGATGTAAATTGATCGCACCCATTCAGTTCGCTTCTAGATCTCGTAGTGAATAGACGGAAAATCAAAAAGTGATGGAAGTGTTAAGCGGAGTGCTCTGTAGAGCAATTAAACAAAGGAAATATCGTTCTGTTAACAATATACAGTGGATCTCAATATTATTGAGACACCATATATTACAGTATAATTTACATGCGATTGTTTTTTCTGTTTTCTTTTCTTCGAATTCCTGACATCCACGCAGGACGGGCTTGGGGACAGGATGTCCGTCAAGAGGGCGAAGACCGGGGGCCCCTCTGATGAAGAGGGGGCCCCAAGCTCCGGAAACGAGAATCGAGGAAATCTGCCCGAGATAATTAAAATGCTGAAGGAAGAGATCGCGGAGCTCCGGGCAGAGCTCAAAGCAGAACGTGAAAAACGGCAGGAGAAGGAAAACCTGCAAGCCGGACAGCCCATTGAAGTGGACGGCACCGTGGGATGTTCGTTGCTTTCGCCGGAGCTGTCTTGGTAGAACCGAACAACTTAAAAGCCAGCAACATCGTAGCCGGCAATATTGAAGCCAAAAAGACCGTAACCAGCAACATCACTGCCACAACATCGGCTCAAAGCTGAGCATCCGCAGCTTAAAATCCGGTCTGTAGCCAACTTCCTGACAAATCAGGACAAAGCTCTACATAAGGGGAATCCTTCTCTCCCAATGAAGTCTCAATCGGGACTTTTTATAGTGACCTTCAAGCCCTCTCAAGAGCTCAACGACGCCTTCAAGGTGAAATACATTCTACACCAGGTTACCTTAGAAAGACCGTTGGGACAGATGTACAATTGTACATCAGTCCGTTAAGTACACCACAAAACACCCGCGTGGCGACTGCCCCTCAACGGAGGTGCCGCAATGCTGCAACTGCGGCAAAGTCGGACATCCCGCCTGCTTCCGCAAAAAGAAGCTGCGCTCGAAAAGATGCTGCCAAAGCCCGCAAATCTAAAGAAGCACAGTAGACCAAACAGGCAGAAAAAAGCCATGAAAAAATCACAGCCCTGGGTGGCCCCTGCACCTCCACCTCCAACAAAGTCTCTCCTAAACCAGCCGGCTGCATTGGTGAATTGGTTGGCGCCCTCACCTAAGCCAGCACGAATGAACAAGGGCAATTCGCTGCCATCAAACTTATTCTTAATTTATGGAGTTAAGTATCGTTACTTTTAACTCCGCGTCCCTTGTATCTCACGCCAAATGTGCCACTGCCCAGGTGTTGATCGACTCTCTGAAAGCAGACATTTATTGCGTTTCGGAGACCCATCTTAAAAGCAGGCATAACGTGAACTTCACCGGATATAATACCATCCGGGACGATAACAACACCGACTCCGCCCTATTAATCCAAAAAGATTATGAATTCGAAGAAGTCGCCATAGACAACCTGCTAACCTGTTCCGCTGCGGCGCCTTTCATTAAAACGGCTGGCAATAAACGGATTCTCATTGTCTCCATTTATATTAGGTGCCAATCTAGGAATGAGAAACTGGGCCATGACTTAAAAGTCTTGAGCGATCTCCAGTTGAAATCTAATTACCTTGTCTTTGGAGGCGACTTCAACTCCAGCCACACTCATTGAGCCGACACGGTCATTAACTGTAATGGGAAAACCCTGCTCAAATGGTCTTGCCAAATTCTCCGTCAAGGCCCAGTAGTCAATTTATATTAGACTACTTCCTTCTGTCTATGGAAATAAAGCAAAGCTTTCAGGTAATATCATGTGATACCTTACCAAGCATGTCCGACCATTTCGCGGTTAATCTCAAACTGTCCTCACCTCTTCCTCTGAAAAAGAGAGTAATGACCACAATTAGTTCTTTCGCCCACACTGAATGGGATCAATTAAGGGCTGAGTTAGCACCAAAGCTCAACTTGAAAAAGCTCTCAAATAATCGCAACCTGTCGGACAGAGAAATCGACGAGGCTATTAACTTGGCGTCTGACGCTATTGACGCTGCTACACGCAGGAACTCTAAGCTGATAAAAGTCGATGAGTTTTAATTCAATTCTCTTCCACATGAGATAATACTCCATTTGAAAGTTAGGCAGATTTGGAGGCGTACTCTCAAGCGCAAATTTCATGAGCATGGGAATAAAATAAATGCGGAATATAAAGCATTACTGACCCGGATTAACTGTTTCAGTATGCTAATCCGTGATATGGTGGCGAGCTTCCGTAGCAAGGAATTGACCCGCAAACTTGCAGACATTAAGCCTGGAGCTAATATGTTCCAAAATATCAACAGGCTAATGAGGAAATACAAAGCCCGCAACTTTGTTCTAACCCAAAACAAAGTGCGAGTCTGCAGTGATGCTGAGAAAGCAAAAACACTTGGGGAATTCTTCGAGCGGCAGCTCAACGAAACACCTCCGAGCAACAGAACGGCTCTCACTAAGACTGTTGATTCAACAGTCAGGGATTTCACTTCTAGGAATTGCTACAGAATTACGTCTTTTCTTCCCACAAGCTTACTGATTCGAGCAAATTTCTGAGTTTATCCAACTCACTGCTATTACCCATAACCCTAACGGTAAAAAGTCAGCAGGCCTAGATGGAATTACGAATTTCGTCTTAAAAAATCTTCCAGTAGTCTCCATTAAGTTCCTGCTTGCGGTTATGCATCAATAATGGCTACTTCCCATCCAAATGGAAAATAGGCAAAATTATAACCATTCGGAAAGGAGGTGTTTCCTGTCAACCTGGTAACTTCAGACCCGTTTCACTTCTATCGAACCTGGGGAAGCTTTTTTAGAGAGCATGGACCGTAGGGCTGGTCCAACACTGCAATCTTAACAACATTATTCCAGACTATCAGTTCGGTTTCCGTGTTAAACACGGAACACAGCACACCCTGAGCTACCTCCACGATACTGTGACCAGCAGACTTAACGTCAATAATAAACCCACGGTAGCTTGCGCTCTGGATTTAGAAAAGGCCTTTGATTGCATCTGGATAAACGCGCTAATCTATAAACTGATCAAATACGAATTCCCAATCCCGACGATCAGACTTGCCATCAGTTTCTTCGGGGATAGACATTTTTACGTCAGTGTCGGAAATGAGATTTCCGATCTCTTGCCGGTTACTTCTGGGGTGCCGCAGGGATCCATTTCTGGTCCTACTTTATACAACATTTTCACTGCTGATGTCCCCTCTCCTGAGATCGGTACAGAACTTATGCAGTATGCCGACGACACACTCGTCTACACCTCCAATTTTCGCCCAGACAAGGCAGTTAGCGATACAGAGGATTACTTGGTTGACCTCTGCTACTACTACCAGTGCTGGGGTATTAAAATTAACTCAACCAAGAGACAGGTCTGCATCTTTAGTCTTTCTTTTATTTCTAAGCTTTTACGTCAAAATTATGTAAAACTTTAACCTGAATATATATTCCTTCAGCACAATTATACTTAACTTATGAAATCAATTATGTATATAATCTTTTTAGTCTTTATACTCAAAACTCACAAGGTGATGTATCTTTATATATGATGTGATGTTTACGCCGCCGCGGTTGGAAACAGAAGACCGGCTTATTTCCATGCGGTCTTTACTGTCCCAACCAACGGCATTTTTCCACCGCTAATTCTCCACTCCCCTGGTGCGTTTCGAAAATGAGTGAGTGGAGAGTTCCGCGCCATCTACCCGTCCGCATCCGCAACATTCGAAATAAATTTCGAATGCTGCAGATCCTGCCGCGCCACATCACTCCGCCCCCAGACGAAACCTAGGGGGTTTCGGCGACGGATCCCGGAACTTCGTTCGCCGTTAATCCACAAAGCGGACACGACGCTGCTTCGGGGCGCACACGGGTTTCAGCCTGGACATAGAGACCGCCTTTTTGTGACCACCGATCTCGAGCTGGAAGAAATGTTCTCCCCTCTCGAGAACGCGGTACGGGCCCCCATATGGAGGCTGCAGCGGCTTCCGGACGGCATCCATCCTGATCAGCACGTTCGTGCATGTGTCCAGTTCCTTGGGCGAACAAGCAGGTATGGACGAGTGTCGAGTGGGTGGTGGCGCTTTGATGCATCGGAGATTGTCCCTCAGCAGACGCACCAACCCCGACTCCGTGAGACCCGATCTCTTGTCGAAGACCGGATAGCTTGGGAGTCTTGGGTTCTCCCCGTATACCAGCTCCGCGGGGCTGGCAGCAAATTCCTCTCGGCGGGTTGTACGAAGGCCGAGTTGGACGAGGGGCAAGACTTGAGTCCAGGACGGATCGTCGCGTGCCATAATGGCGGCTTTCAGCGTCCGGTGCCAACGTTCCAGCATCCCATTGGATTGCGGGTGGTATGCCGTAGTCCGCTGACATTTAAAACCCAGGAGTTTGCCTAACTCCGAGAAAAGGGTGGATTCAAATTGCATTCCCTGGTCAGTGATGACCACTGCAGGGACGGCAAAGCGTGGTATCCACTCTCGACAGAGGGCTTCGGCACAAGATTGCGCCGTAATGTCTTTCAGAGGTGTTGCCTCAGGCCACCGCGTGAACCTGTCGATGATTGTGAGGCAATACTTGTAGCCGTGCGAGTCTCCCAAAGGCCCTATTATGTCGAGGTGTATCGTGTGGAAACGCTTGGTAGTGCGGGGGAATGAGAGACTTTACACTTCTGGCATGCGATGCACTCTCTGGCCCAGGAATTGATATCCTTGTTCATGGAGGGCCAGAAGTATTTTCCGGTGACTAACCGGTTTGTTGTCCTGATGCCGGGGTGCGCCAAGTCGTGAACTGCGTGGAACACTTCCTTGCGAAATGTGGCCGGAATGTATGGCCGAGGTCCCTTTTCCGAGTCTTCGCAGCAGAGCGAGAGGTTTGAGCCGAAGATGGGCAACTCCCGAAATTTGTATTTGGGGTTGGACTTGAGGCTCTGAAGTGCTGCGTCATCCACCTGCGCCTTGGCAATAGCCGAGAAATCGAGTGAGGCGGGGATGGTAACTTCGGAGACACGAGACAAAGCGTCAGCAACTATGTTGTCCTTGCCGGACACGTGCTGGATGTCTGACGTGAACTGGCTTATGAAGCTCAGGTGTCGAAGCTGACGAGGGGACGCTTTGTCGGGCTTTTGTTTCAAAGCATAAGTGAGAGGCTTATGGTCCGTGAACACTGTGAACGGCCTGCCTTCTAGGGAGAAACGGAAGTATTTGATGGACAAGTACGCGGCGAGCAGTTCGCGATCGTAGGTACTGTAGTTCCGTTGAGCGGGATTCAACTGTTTCGAAAAGAAGCTCAACGGCTGCCAAACTTGATCCAGCTTTTGGTGAAGGGCAGCACCTACTGCGATGTCAGAGGCATCAACAAAAACGGCTAGGGGTGCATCTTGCTGAGGAAATGCCAAAAGTGTAGCATCGGCCAGTTGCTGTCGGGATTTATTGAACGCGCGGACAGCCTCTTCAGACCACACAATCTCTCGTGTGTCTTTTGTTTTATGGCCAGACAAGTACGCGTTCAAAACGGACTAGTGATGGGCGGCCTTGGGCAGGAAACGACGGTAAAAGTTTAGCATGCCCAAGAACCTCCTCAACTCCCTCACTGTTTTTGGACGCGGGAAGCTTGTGATTGCTTGCACCTTGTCTGGGTCGGGCTGTATTTCTTCAGAGGAAATGGAGTGGCCGAGGAATCTCACCTGTTGTTGAAGGAATTTGCATTTTTCTACGTTTAGGACTAAACCGGCCTCAAGGAGACGTTGAAAAATGCACTCGAGATGGGCTAAGTGCTCAGACTCAGTGGAAGAAGCGACCAAAACATCATCCAAGTAGACGAAACAGAAATCGAGGTTTCGCAGGACTGAGTGAATGAACCTTTGAAAGGTTTGCGCCGCATTGCACAATCCGAAAGTCATTCGGGTGAACTCGAAGAGTCCAAAGGGTGTGCATATTGCCGTCTTTGGAATGTCTTCAGGAGCTACTGGGATTTGGTGGTATGCCTTGGCTAAGTCCAAGGTTGAAAAGATGCGGCAATTCGCGAGGTCATGCGCAAAGTCGTGGATAAGTGGAATTGGATATCGGTCAGGAACAGTCTGTGCGTTTAGCCTTCTGTAATCCCCACAGGGACGCCATTCGCCATTTGGCTTAGGGACCATATGTAAAAGGGAAGACCAACAGCTGTGTGAGGGCCTGCAGATACCCTGTTGAACAAGTTGTTCAAATTCTTTCCGCGCAATAGCCAGTTTCTGGGGTGGTAGAGGACGCACCTTCGAGAAAATCGGGGAACCAGTAGTATTTATGTGGTGCTGCACATTGTGCTTCACTGGTTTCGAGAGACTATACTCGGTAGTAATCTGGCTGAACTTTTGGAGGAGTGTCCGAACACGAGAGTCGGTGATGTCTTCCAAAAGAACGGAAAGGTTATTGTCAGCGTGAGATACCATTTGGCCCGACGAATTAAGGTTGGTTGTGGGGTCTATAAGGGACTTATTTTGCAAGTCCACCAGCAACCCATAGTGACACAAGAAGTCTGCGCCTAATATGGGGAAGCTGACATCCGCTAGGATGAAACGCCACGAAAACGTCCTACGCAAGCCAAGACTCACGTCCACTTGCCTGTACCCGTAAGTATTGATGCGGGAGGAATTTGCTGCCACCAGTTTGAGGGGTTGTGGATATAGTCGATGATGCCGGGGTACGGGAAGAACCGAAACGTCCGCACCTCAGGAGGAAATCTAGATACTTGGGATCTAGTTCTATCCACAGGAAGGCTAAACGCCTGAAACTGGATATCGGGAATACAATAGTAAGAGGGTCAAAATCGATCGAATATCTAGGAATCAATTTCAACGAATTCCTAAGATTTAACGGTCATGTTAAACTCGCCATTGGCAAAGCAAATGGTGCATTGCGCAAGATCCACTTTCTTCTACGCAAAAAAGTGGGTCTAAGCACTAAAACTAAGACTCTCATCAGGCCCATCATATGCTACGGAGCCCCTTCGTGGATCACTTGCTCTTCGAAAGCCATGGATAAATGAATGTCTTTCGAATGCCGTGTATTAAGACATTGCACTGGATTGTCTTACAATTGGAAGACTAAGAAATGCGGCAGGAACGCCATAGCATACCGGCGAGCAAATATAGACCCCATTAGAGAATATATTCTCAACATTACGGAGCGGTTTTTCAATAGACTTGAAAACCATCTAAACCTAAAAATTAGAAGACTGCATGAGCAGAGCAATACAATCCCACTAGTGACTTTCCTTAGGCCGTGCCAGATACTGAACCCTGACCTAAAATCAATAATCCTGTCCCTCTTCGACACACCTTGCCTGGGAGAAGTGCAAAGAGGCTAAGCACTATATGAATATTAAGTGCTATTGTATATAGTAGAATTTTTTTTTTTTTTTTTTTATGGATGGAGGTGGAAATCTTAGAAAGACGCTGCTGCGCCAGGTTGCAGCAGTGTGTGGGATTCACACCCACTAAAACCACCCCCACTCTTCCGCCCCTCCCCGCGGGACCACCGTGAAGTATTACTTCGCGGGGGAGGCTCTGGTTCGCTATACCAGCTCGTCCATGTTACGTCTCCGCCGCGCCGCCTTCCGAGCTCGATCCAACTCCAGGAGTTTTGTCTGCACCACGGCTACTGCCTCATTTACCGCCATCCAGTTTTCTTCCGACTTCAACATCTCTTCCACCAGGTTGGAGGGCTCGATGTCCGCCCCTAAGATGCTGTTCAACCTCCTTTTCTGCTGCAGAAATCTGGGACAATGGAACATAACGTGCTCCGGGTCCTCGAGTGTAACACCGCATTCAGGACAGTTGGGAGACTCGTCCAACTCGAAGCGATGCAAGTACTTCCTATAGCCACCGTGTCCCGTAAGGAACTGTGTCAGGTGGTAATTCAATTCTCCGTGCTTTCAGTTGACCCATTTCTCGATGCACGGGATCAATGTATGGGTCCACCTGCCCTTGTCGGAGTTATCCCATCGTTGTTGCCACTTGCCATACAACTCTCTCCTGATGGCTTTTCGGAAATCCGCATTCACCTCTGCTGGATTTGCCTTCCGTTTTTCGTAGAGCCAGTGTGCCTCGCTCGCTAGAAGATCTATAGGGATCATTCCTGCGATAACAAACACTGCCTCCGTCGACGCCGTTCTAAATGCGCTGCACACCCTTAGCGCAATTGGCCGGTATGCCGAACATATCTTCCTCCGGTTGACAGCGTGGTTCAACGCTCCCGCCCAGACAGGGGCCGCGTATAGCAGGATCGCCTCACCACTCCCGCGATGAGTAGCCTGCGACTATACTTCGGCCCTCCCACGTTAGGCATCATCCTTGCAAGGGATGAGCTGGCATTTACTGTCTTTTCTCGCGCATAATCCAAGTGTCCCTTGAAACTCAGCTTGGCATCGATCATCACCCCCAGGTATTTGACAACCGATTTTGAAACGACCTCACGATTACCAACCCGGATGGTAACCGTGTTGTTCTTCCTACGGTTGGTAATGAGGACCGCCTCCGTCTTTTCGTCCGCCAGGTCCAGCTTGACCATTCGTAACCATGACTTGATGGTATGAATGGCTTCATTTGCATAAAGCTCCACGTCCTCGGGATGCTTTGCAATTGCAACTACCGCCAAGTCGTCCGCAAAACCAATCAGCGTTATCTCCTCCGGCACGCGAAGGCCAAGCACTCCGTCGTACATTATGTTCCACAGCAGCGGTCCCAATACAGAACCTTGAGGCACACCTGCTGTCACAATGTACTCCTTCGGCCCGTCGTCCGTCTCGTACCAGAGAAGTCTATCCGAAAAGTAACTTTCGATGAGCCGAGCCAAGTAGCTAGGAACACCCAGTTTGGCCAAAACGCCCTTAATCCAGCCCCAGTTGCCTGAGTTAAAAGCATTTTTGACGTCCAGCGTCACCAGAGCACAGCATTTGCTCATGGCCATCGCATTTCGAACCAATTTCACGACCTTTGCTACTGCATCGACCGTAGAACGGGCTCGCCGAAACCCATATTGCCGCTCTGAAAGACCACCCGCAAGCTCGATGAACGGGAGGAGCCTGTTGTATATCACCCTCTCCAACATCTTCCCCATGGTGTCTAAGAGACAAATAGGGCGATATGAAGAGGGCACGCCGGGTGGTTTTCGAGGCTTCGGTAGCAAGACCAGTTTCTGCCTCTTCCACTGGGCGGGAAACACTCCTTCCACCATGCACGATTCGAATGTGCTTGCGAACCACCTTGGTCTGGCCTTGACCGCCACCTTCAGAGCCCTGTTCGGAATTCCGTCCAATCCCGGAGCCTTGCTGTCCCCAATACGTCTGCAGATTTCCCAAAGTTCCTCTTCGGTAACATCAGGGATCGAGAAGACGTCCTGCTGCGCTGCCAGTTGGGGTTCTCTTTCGTCCTGCTCCTGCTGCCGTGGGCATGTCACCTGAGGTGATTTTCGCCCGCGGATCTTCTTCATTACAACTTGGTAGGCTGTACCCCACGGATTCGTATTAGCCTCCATGCAGAGCTTCTGGTAGCATTCCCGCTTGCTTCTCCGAATGGCCTTCTTAAGGTTGCTTCGCATATCCCTGTATTCCTCCTCACGCTCCTGGTGCTCTGGCCTTCCTCTTGTCCTGTGGGAAAGTCTCCTCGCTCGGAGACAAGAGGATCTCAGGGCAGCGATCTCCGTGTTCCACCAGTAGTTTGGCCTCTTGCCGTGGTGCAAACGTCGTCGTGGCATCGTAGCGTAGCATGCTTCGGTTACACGCTGAGACAGCTGTGTGATCCTTTCCACCGCTGTTCCATCCGGATCATGGGCTCCCTCCAATGCGGCCAGGAATGTCTCCTCGTCGAAAGCTCCGATAGACCAGCCAACCGTCTTAGCCTTTCCACCTCCAGAGCGTCGTTGACTGCTTCCCCGGTTCCCAATGTGGAGGAAGATGGCCTGGTGGTCACTGTGGGTGTAGTGCTCACTCACTTGCCAAGCCATCCCCCTCACCGGTGAAGTGCTAACAAATGTCAGGTCAACGATCGAACCCGACCCTCTTCCTCGAAAGGTGGGCACGCATCCAACGTTGGCCAGCGCGATGTCCAGCTCCGCAAATGACTCCAACAGAATTTGACCTCTGGTGTTCGTCGATCGGCTTCCCCACTCCAGGGCCCACGCGTTGAAGTCGCCCGCAATGATTTTAGGGCTGCGGTCTCTAGCATCCAACACCAGACTGTCTAACATCTCCTCATATTGTGCTAAGGTTGCACTAGGAGGAGCGTAGCAGCTGTAAATATGGACACCGTTGACCTTCGTCCTTATAAAACCGGCTGCCGGGGGGGGGGGGCCATGACTTCCTGAATGGCCTGTCTTCCGCACGCCCAGATTGCCGCGTTACCAGACGCATCCACCGCCCAAGTCGTACCGCCGTAGTTTCTGTACGGCCCGCAAATAACCGCGACATCGACATTCGACTCTCGAATGGTTTGCGAGAGCAGGTCCTGAGCTGCCTCACAGTGATTGAGATTGATTTGTATCAATCTCATTTTCCTGTGCGGTTCACCTCCCTCCTATATACCGGACATCTGCTGCTTCCCGCAATATGCCGGCCATCCACGCCCTCTTTCCCATTACATAACATACACCGTGGATCTCGGGTGCAATCTTTGATGAGATGGCCCTCTTCCCCACACTTCCTGCAACTCCTCGACCTATCATGCTGGCTAGTGCATGCCGCCGCAAAATGGCCAAAATCGAGGCATCTGAAGCATCTCTTTAGAGAGATTTGTTCCCTGAGCCTGCACACGACCCAACCTACTCTTACCTTGCCCGCGGTAATCAACTTAATAGCTGATTCCGCCGGCAAACTAATAATAGCGGTCTGTGTGCCACCATATGCCTTCTTCATCCTTTTTATGGCACTCTGGTCTATATCGCCAAGGTTGAACTGCTGCTTTAGCGCAGCACAGATGTCCTCCCGTGAGGTGACTTCATCTAGGTCATTGCACTCAACCACTATCTCCTGTTTCCGAGCTCTTACCTCAGCTTCCTCTCCAAGTACACTTTCCACCTTCTCGCGGAAGTTATCGGCCGACTTGTCGGCGGATTTACTTAACTCCAGCATCAGATCCCCTTTCTGTGTTCGCCTAATATGGCTCACATCCTTCAATTGCGGGTCTGACTTCACCTATCGGAGGACGTCGGCATAGGACATATTTCCCTTCTTGGAAATAATTATTATTTCCGGGCGGAGCTTCTTTTTGTCCCTTTGCCTCTTGTTGCTCACCTTAGTCCATTGTTCGGGCCTCCGGGCGTTGGTTTTTTCCACTTTTGTAGGTGTTGTGGCTGCAATCGTGAGATTACCGACTTTCGCGGGTACTCTCGCCGGCTCCGCCTTCTTTGGTGAAGAGGCTTTTTTTCTTCTTCGGGACTTGCTGTGGTCCAAGAGGTTCGCTGGTACCGTCTCTAGCCCGTTTTCCTGTCTTCCCGCCTGCTTTATCACGGGGAGGCGTCACCTGCGTTTCCCTTGTGACCTTGCCAACTGACGCTTGGGAATTCTTTTCTTCGAGTACCCTGATATAAGACAATTTAATGCCTCTTATCAAGGCTCGAATATTTTGGTGGATATTCCGCCTCTCCTTGATGAACTCGCACAGTTCATTTATTCTTTCCCCGAGTGTAACGAACGCCATTCCGGTATGTTCCCGTTTGCTTTCGCGCCTTGCGCCACAAGGAATGATCTCGATTAAGGGACTATTCGTATTTCTTTCAGAGTCCCGCGGCGAATCTCGACTACCAAAAAGAACCATTGTTCTCGGTGGTGATCTCCCAAGCTTCGAACTCCTCCTAAAGGGATCCGGTGTGGACCTAATTTCCACTCCACCATTATCTCTTGTAGCATTAGATGCCACAGTAGCCAAGTTTCCCACTACTGAGGCACTGCGGTCGTTGGATATCGACGGCCGGGAGCCCGCTTGCTCACTCCCAAAAACCGCCGGCACTGGGTTTCCGAAGCCCTGCACCGTAAAAAAAACTACTTTTCTCCTCTTCCATATTTGGTTTAATTTCTGGGTGTCCTTCCCATAGCCAATTTTTATCCACGGGTGGGCGTTTACTTCCCACCTACCCGGCCTGCGCATAAGCATGCCCATACACGCACATCTCCGGATGCGTGCATGTGCATGCCCATGACACATTCGCCGAGCATTCCCTTATCCGCACGAAGGGATGGGAGATTTGGCAACTCCACATAGGGTATATAGTAGAATTAAGTATTTATGTAAGTAGAAATAAGTAGTAATAAAAAAGTAGTAATAAGGTAGATGTAAGTAAGTGAAATAAAACCTTCTCGCGTCATTAGTGCCGACGCAGTTTTGAAAATAGGTTAAGTAATGTTTTAATTAAAAACAAAGCCCAGGGACGTTGTAAATTACAGTTTGCTTTTACACAATAAAGTTAATCACAGAGAAGGTCGGGTAGGCCAAACAATGTATAGCTACCCATTGTAATAATTCTAAGCTACCTAAGCTAATTCTAAGCTACTCTTAAGTAAAGCGTATCAAATGTAAATGAAAAATGAAAATCGCACCCATATTTCCGATTTATTCGTGCAGAAAAGCATACATATACCGTACGTATATTGAATACAGCTGGTTTAAAGTACAAATATATCTATCTGAATTAGACACTACTCGCAAACTTCATTAGTACCCATATTTCAGTACACACATATGATTGATATTGATATACAAATGACTAAAAACAAAACCAAAATGTCTTTTTACGACCCTCCATTCATGTGAGCCCATTTTGTTGCGGTATTAACGAATTGATATGTAATGATCACGTCATTCACGTTGTAGAATGCACGAGATTCACAAATGTCCACTCTTTATAACTTTGTTAATAATAGTTGGATTTTCTTCAAACTTGACCAAATGGTGCCTTATGTTAACCCTTACATCAATGCTTGATTTTGTACCCGTAGGATAAACTAAAGGAGGCTGCTGGGTAAATTTCTAAAATATGGAAACATACTATTATTAACTTTATAAGTGCCAATATCGGAACGGGATGTAGTTTGAGGCCTAGATTTCGTAGAGCTGTACCACTGTATTTTTTTCAGTTGTATAGGTGCTGAGAGCGAAATCTGTTTCACTTTTTGGGGCACACATTTTGAGCACCCACTCCTCTATCTTTCACCCAATATCAGAAAAAAGACCCATTTCCAAAAATACTAATCGAGCTCTTTGATTTGATACCTCCGCTATCAGTATTTGCTGAAAAAAAATATTACATCCATTTTTCATATGTATGGGGAACCCTCCCTGAAACTCAACATATGATAAAATGGCGCCACATACTATATGTAAAAGGATTACCAGACCCCACCTTCTTACCAAATTTCATAACAATCGGTTTAGTCGTTTTCGAGTAAATCGGGTGAAACAGACAAAAAATAGACAGTGAATCAATTTTAATAAGGTTTTATTTTACACATGCATGGGATTTTAATATTTCCCTCGAATGTCAATTATTCCCGTTAATTATGATGTCAACATCTTATTTGCGTGGCTTAATATACAGTAAATTCCCATGGAATTGATAAGTTTGAATTGCTATAACTTTGACAATAATAGCCAAATTTCCATGAAATTTGGCGTTTACTCTATGCTTTTGAAAAATTTGGTACACCTAGGATGGACCAAAGCGGGGGGGGGGGGGGGGGGGGGGGGGGGGGGGTTTAAAGGCAAGTTCAAAAAGTCGTTGGGCTCTCTCATGTGATACGATTACGAAGGATACCCAAAAAATAAAACCAACAAGAGAAGGAAGAAACTTACGGTGCAGGGCTTCGGAATCCCAGTATCGGCGGATTTTGGGTGTGACTAAGCAGGCAATCGGCGTCGATATCCCTCGACCGCAGTGCTTCGGTAGTAGACAATTTGGCCACCGTAGCATCTAATGCTACAAATGATTTAGAGTTCAAGAAGGAGGTGTTCAAGTTAAGCAAGACCTTGCCGAGAACACCAATTACGAAGGCAAAAAATGATGAGTTGAAAGGAGATCTCTGCCCGACTAAGGCAGTTTCAAAGGGAAAATAGTGGATGGACGAAGGTCGTTAATTAAAGGCGGAGAACAAAGCAAAACTACGAACTCGCCCAGAGAGAATCGTTATCTCCAGTAGGGGCAATTTGTCTTACGCGGGGATTCTAAAGAAGGTGAAATTGATCTAAAAGGCCTGGGAGGAAATGTCAGCAAGATATGAAAGACCCAGAAAAGCGACCTCATGTTTGAGCTAAAAAATCCAGTTTGGGCAAAACCGACCACTCGCTTGAGGAGAATGTCATATTCGGGCCCAAAAGCATGAGTTATATATATAGTGTAAGGATCTTGACCAAGTGACATCCAGAAAAGAAATATGCACTACTTTAAAAGAACAATTTTAGTTGGAGGAATTGGAAGAAGAATCCATCGTGACCTTGACTACCAGTAGACGTAGCGCAGAAATTATTATCGGCCGAAAAAGGTCGAATTGGATGGGTTGTCTGCCCCCTGCGAGAGCAGGTTGGAAAAATGGGATGTAAAATGTTTCTTCACCGAATATAGTCATGTTGGGTATCAAATGATTAGTACTTTTCGAAGCCGGTCTTAGTTTTGAGATTTGCTGGAAAGGCGGGGAGTGGGAGTGGTGGAAAGTGATGATTTCTTTAACGGACCCATTCTCAAAAACTACCCAACCGAAAAACCTGAAAAAAATCATGAGGTTGCCTCTGTATGGTGTCCAGGCCTCAAAATACTGTCTATATCGATGTCTGCTCAAATTAAGTTAATAAAAGTAGACTTCCATATTTTTGAGGAAATTGAGTAAAAACCCCCCTTAAGTTTATCCTAGAGTTATAAAAGGCAGTAGTATAGAATGTAGTATGAAGCATATTATCCCCGAGTTTGATCAAAAGTAGTCTAGTGCTACCAAAGTTACAGTAGCTGAAAGTTGACTTTACCCCGTAAATTTACTGCAACTAAATATTAATATCACACTAAAGTGAGTAGTCTGACAAGTTAAATGCATATAAATAACGGGCTACGTGCAAATGGGATAGTACAGACAGACACCGACTCGATTCTATTAGGTTGTTGCAAATGAAATGTCGGATTTTTCAATGAAGTGAAGTTAGTTATGATTTTAATGTTTAAAACTGCCGCAAGGTAACTCTAGTCGTTCGTTCGATCAAGGAGTCATTTCAGTTTCAATCGTCATTGAAGTTCCAAGTAAAACTCAAACAAAAAAACATGGAAGGGAGTCAAAAACGTCTACTTTTTCTATATGAATTTAAACTTGGTCACAACGCAGCGGAGGCAACCAGAAACATTTGCAGAGCATTTGGAGCTGACGCAGCAAACGAACGAACGACACAGCGGTGGTTCGAAAAATTCCGATCAGGCGACATGACCCTCCAAAGTGAACCTCGTGGACACCCAGGACCATCGATCGACAACGACGAGTTGCGTTTGATAGTGGAATCTGATCCCCGATCATCGATTCGTGACATTGCAGAGAAAATAGGCGTACACTATTCGACAGTATCTCGGCACTTACAACAGCTTGGAAACGTGAAGAAGCTTGATAAGTGGGTTCCGCATGAACTCAACGAGCAAAACATGGCGCTGCGAATGGAAATATCCAGTTCTCTACTCAACCGCAACAGGAACAATCCCTTTTTGCGCAGAATAGTGACATGCGATGAAAAGTGGATATTGTACGACAACCGTCGCAGATCAGCGCAATGGCTAGATGCCGATCAGCCTCCACAACACATGCCAAAACCGAGCCTTCACCCGAAGAAGGTAATGGTAACTGTTTGGTGGTCTGCATCTGGAATTATTCATTATTCGTTTTTGGAGCGTGGTGAAACAATTAATGCAGAGAAATATTGTGCCCAACTTGATGAAATGCACGAGAAATTACGTGTTCAGCGGCCTAGATTGGTCAACAGAGATGGAGTGATACTGCTCCATGATAACGCCCGACCTCATGTTTCCAGAATGACGGTCCAAAAATTAAATGAATTACGATATGAGACTCTTCCTCATCCACCATATTCACCCGACCTCTCGCCAACCGACTACCACTTTTTTAAGCATTTGGATCACTTTTTGGCGGGGAAGCAATTCAGCAATGAAGTAGCTGTCAAAAGTGCCTTTGAAGAATTTCTTAGCTCTAGAAACCCAGACTTTTACGAAACTGGAATAAATGCCCTTGTATCTCGTTGGGAGAAGTGCATTGAAGCTGTTGGTTCTTATTTTGACTAATAAAATTAATTTTCATAAAAGTTATAGTTTTTTGAAATTTTACTCAAATATCCGACATTTCATTTGCAACAACCTAATAATAAGGTTGTGTTTTTACACAAAGCCTTAACAACATCCAGACTGCGGATTTACACGTGGCAAGATAGCAGGTATATAATATAATATCTATAGCTGTTACGCAACCCCGAGCCTCACCTTGGAGGAATTCACTTTATTGCTAGAGAAACTCTCCTTCGATGCAAGATGCTACAATCCCAAAATAATTGCCGGCGATTTCAACGCATGGTCAGAAAATTGGGAAGCAGAAAAACAAATGCAAAGGGGAAAAATACTGCTAGAGACATTCTCGCGCTTAAATCTCGTACTTGCGAACGCTGGGCGAGTCAGCACATACCGGAGGGAAGAATCAGAAACGGTAGCAGACCTCACCTTCGTCAGTGATACTCTTATCAAAGACTTGCAGTGAGATGTCAGCGAAGAGTACACACACAGCGATCATCAGGCTATTTTCCATAGGAATTATATGAAGTCACTAAAAAGAATAACGATTAGCTGGGTAACTAACGAATTCGATGCAGAAATGTTCAAGGAGTTATTCTTGATGACACATTATTATCGGGAAGCATACAAGAAAAAGTTTTATAGGTTGCGGAAAAATTGTAGGGGGCATGCGATGCCTCTATGCTTCGGCATAGCGCTTTCTGAAGACGAAATACTAATGGTGGTGGAACTCTGAAATTGAGGAATGTCGGAAAAACTGCCTCAGAGTTAGGAGATGCTCCCAGCGCAGAAGAAATCAACCTGAATTCTTGGAGGTACACTTGCAATACAAGTTGCAAGTAGCTATCACGAAGAGCAAATCCGGATGTGTACTGAAGCTAACTCTGATCCATTGGGTGGCGCTTACAGGTCGAAAAGCAAATGCTCCCCACCCCCACTACCTGTCCTAAATTATTATAAAACATAGTGGACACGCTATTCCCAGAGGATGTGAACTACACAAATCTGACTAAATTCTAGATGCAGGAAGGAAATTCGTTGAAAATAAAACCCTAGGGCCAGATAGAATCCTGAAAGCGCCAAGTATGTTTGCTCAAGTTTTTATGACAAGCCTTAGAGAAGGAGAATTCCCCGAGCAATGGAAGCTGCAAAAGCTGGTACTTATTCCGAAGCCAGGTGAACCATTTGGTGACCCCTCCTCATATCGTCCGATATGTTTAATCAATACTATTGGTAAACTATTTGAAAGAGTAATATACAATAGACTGCTCGCTATTGCGGAAAAGAAAGGAGGCCTATCCGACAAGCAATTCGGGTTTCGTAAGGGGAGATCAACCAACCAATACAAGATGACAAATGCTGCGCAGTGGTGACACTCCATGTAAAAAATGCATTCAACACTGAAAATTGAACGAAAATTATAGAGGCTTCAACCAAACTGCAAGGTCCGAAGTACATTGTACGCATCGTTATAGCATTTCTCCTTGAAAGAAGATTATACTGCGATTCGTGCGGGTTACCACAGGAGTCTGTCTTAAGTCCCTTACTGTGGCTAATTATGTACGATGGAGTGTTGGCGCTACGCCTTCCAAACAATGTGACAACGGTCGGCTTTGCGACGATATCGGGGTAACAGTAGTTGCAAAACGCTTAGACGTGATCAAGATCTACGTAAATGAAGCGACATTCCTGGTTGAAAAAGTCCGCCCTATCACTTGATGAACATAAAACGAAACTAATGCTAATAAGCAAAAAAAGAAAAGACAAAACCGTAAAATTAAAATTGTGAACAAACGATTTACTCCCAACAGTTGCTTAAATATTATACTTAGGAGTAATGATTGACAAAAGGGCTCAACTTTAAAACCACATTGGGTGCGCCGCAACTTAATCATCTTCCATCGCTGTAATGATCTCGAGGATACTACCGAACATTCGCGGACCAAGACAAAGTCGACGTCATCTTATTTCAAGGGTAGTTAGTTCCGTGCTACCCTACGCAGCTCCAGTTTGGGCAACTGTTTTTGAAAACAAATCAAGCTACAGAAAACTAGGAATGACGTATCGACTAAGTGCACTCCGGGTATGCAGTGCTTATAGCACAGCATCATGAGAAGCAGCATATGTACTAGCAGAGACAATCCCTATAAACATCTTGGGGAATGAAGGTCGACGTCTCTACGACAAAATGTAAGTAATCGGGGAGTCTAGCATACTTCGATGCCAACTAGCACGGCGGGAATCCATCGCAGAATAGCAAAAGAGATTAAACGAGGCACAAACTGGCCGCTGGACCTACCGTATTATTCCGTACATTCGAAGATGTATTAATAGGAGGCACGGGGAACTAAGCCAGGAGCTAACGCAGTTTTTAAGTGGACATGAAGATTATTGGGCTTATCTACATCGATTTGGACACGACGAGTCACCATGCTGCCCAAGATGTGGTAACGTGGTTGAGAATGCGGATGATGTTGTATTTGAGTGCCCTAGGTTTACTGCGCATCCAACTAGACTGGGGGAAAATATAGTGTAGTTTGTGTTTGAGTCAACGAAGGCTTGGAATCAAGTTATAATTGAGCTGAATTGATTCACCAACAGCTAAGGCATGAAGAACTGCGAAGAAAACAAGAAACGGAGAGAAAAATGATGAGCTGCAGTTAGAGAACTGGTTCAGCCCCGCAATGCAATCCTTTATAGCAGTCCCGTGGGGAGAGTGAAAGAAGAAGGAGTGTTAATGTTAGAAGCTAATGAGTAGAAGTCTCACATAACTGCATGACCAACAGTACCACAGGTTTTCTACCTTTCCACCTTCCGACGATGAAAAAAGAAGACAGACAAACAGACAAACGAACAGACAGACAAACGGACAGACAGACATCGACCGGATTCTAATAAGGTTTTGTTTCACACAAAACCTTGAAAACAAAAACAACCAAGTAGTAATAAACAAGTCTTTAACTGACAGGCTAAATAGTTTGACAAAAATATCAAGCAAAACTTAAAGGTTTGTGCAAACCAATGAAAAATATAAATACGAACATATAACTAGCTTGCAATATAAATTAAAGTTAATCAATGAAGAATTAGTTAATATTAAAAATTCTATCAGCTTTGCTCTGGGTGGTCAAAGGGTAGTATAGGTCCCAGGGCGAAACGTGGATTGGTACCCTCGATGGAGCGTAAAACGTGGGAAACGCCTGCTGAACCAACACCAACAACTCTACTACCAAAACCTATCTCCACCTCCACGTGGTGACCGCTGGGAGCTCTTTCTTAACGAAAAGCTGCAGACGGAGAAGGATGAAGGGGGGTCTCCCGCGCCTAAAAACGGGACAAATTGTACCAACTGGTCCTCCAGGTTAGGGGTTGGGTAGAGCTGACAACCCTACTTGGAAAACAACTTGTTACGAAGTCACAACGGGAGCCTCGGACTGGACGGATAACACAACCACGAACGCGGCAACGACAAAGGAATAACGATTTGCGCATTTTCTCATGAAACATGGGCTCCCTGCAGAGAGATGAAGGTAATAAGCTAGCTAACCGACACCCTATCCTAATATAGGGCTGATGTAACAGCATTACAGGAGATGCGTTGAACAGGGACCGGTTTCTTGGAGAAGAGTCGCGAGACCATATATTATAGTGGCCATCCAGTAAACCATGCGCTCAGAGTAGATTTCTTAGTCAACCAAAAAATGAAACCGGCTTTTATCGGCTTTGAAAACATAAGCGAAAGGCTATACACTTTACGCTTGCGAAGCAAATTTAGAAATATAAACCTCATTAACGTTCACGCCCCTACAGAGGAGACTGCAGAATCGGAGAAGGATATCTATGAGGGAGTAGAACGAACCTTCGATGCCTGTCCCAGATATGATACCAAAATCATACCTGGGGATTTTAACAGCCAAGAAGGGAAGGAGCCTGTACTCAGGCGATAGCTTACATCAAAATATAAATGATAACGGACTGCGGAGCAGTGCCACACGAAATGGCTGTTGGAAGTACCTGGTTTGCGCGGAAAACGGTACAAAAACATACGTGGGCCTCTCCAGACGGGACCACTTTCAACTAAATTGACCACGTGTTGATCGAACTCCGCCACCTCTCAGTCTTGATGAATGTCAGAACATACAGGGGGGCCAATATAGACTCGAATCACTATCTCGTTAGCATGGTGCTCCGAGCTCGAATAACAATACCACCCAGAATCCCCTCTGACAATCAGGTGAGAGTTAACACTGAAGCCATCTACAACATAGCTTTCCGCAGCACCTATAAGAGGGAAATGGATGCTACAACAACTGCAGTCAACAGAGATCCTGGCGATGAAGCATCAACAAATGATCTTCACAATAACCACAAACATACTTGTTCCCAGCCGCAAAAATAGTCGGAGTGGCTGGTTTGACGATGAATGTAAGCTAGCAATGGAACGTTAGAATGCCGCATACCGAGTAATGTTGCATTCTCAAAGAACGCGGGCACGCGCAGAGACTTATCACAAACTCCAGCGAGCGGAGAAGCGACTTCACAGGCGGAAAAGGGAAGCCTGGGAGAAGCAACAGGTCGGTGAACTCGAAAAGTGCAGGGAGCACCGCACCAGTCGTCTAAGTTTTAAGTCAGCAGGATGAAGCCTTATACACCTCGATGTTCATCCTGCTGAGACAAAGATTGATTGATTGATTGATTGACGACAAAATGGGCATATTGGAGCGACGGGTTGAGTTCTTTGATGAACTACTGAACAACCAGAACATCGGCGAGTTGGAGGTCCCGCCAACTGAGGACGACAGACACACTGCCTCCTACAGTGTACTGTAGTGTACCGTTATGGTATTTAATGAAGTGCTCTAACACACTTCAAAGCCCTGATCGAATATAGATTGTTGCGCTTTTCATGCGTCCTCTTTAACCTGGCCCTCGAGAAAGTGGTCCGTGATGCTGAGGTAAATGCAAGAGGTACGATCCTGTTTAAGTCCACCCAACTACTGGCCTATGCAGACGATATTGATATCATGGGAAGAACCATCCGAGACATACAAACTGCCTTCATCCAGATCGAGCAGGCGGCGCGAGTATATGATAAGTATATGACGGATGCGTCAACACCAAAAACCAACCAACCAACAACATCAAACCGCACTGGTGAAACAGGATGAATAAAGATAGGAGAATACAACTTTGAGACCGTTGATAATTTCTCCTATCTAGGGTCGAAAATCACAACCGATACCAGCTACGATGATGAAAGCCGCACACAGTTGTTGACAGCCAACAGAGCCGATTTCAGCTTACGAAAACTGTTTCGCTCGAAATGTCTTACCATAGGGTCAAAGCTCTTATTGTACAAGACTATCAGCTTACCTGTCCTCATGTATTCCTCGGAAACCTGGATTCTTAGCAAAAAAAATTGCGAACTCTTGGCCGCGTTCGAGAGAAGAATCCTCCGGAGAATTTTTTGAGGATGGACGACTCCGTAGCCTACATAACGACGAAATCTATGAGCGATAACACGACGGTCTGGTTCTGGATAAAATCCGGCTAACAGGTTACGGTGGGCGGGTCACGTAATCCGTATGGATGAGGATGATCCAATCCGAAAAGTCTATAAGGGCAATATCTATGGTAGAAAAAGAAGACGAGGCAGACCCTGCCTGAGATGGGGCGAAAGCGTAGATCAGGACGCCAGACAGCTTTTAATGATATCGAATTAGTGGACCTCGGCGCAAAACCAGGATGTCTGGAGTTCCTTATCAAGGCAGGCCTAGACCGAATACTGGTCGTTGCGCCGTTGATGATGATGATGAAAAACACTTTGAAAGTAAAGTGAAATTGACTAATTTAAACTTAAACGCGGAACAAGTCCGGAAAAAGGAAACTGGCTTCAGGTATGAGAGGTTTTGTGTATTTCTTTTATAAAAACATGTGAGTGGACATTTGTCTCATTAGTAATTAGCACGTAATATATGCGTATTTTATCTGAGAATATATACTTTGTCGTGATACTGACATTCAGTCTTGAATTTGCAATCTTGGTAGGATCATGCTCGGTGTTATAGTCTATATTGCTGCAAAATTCTAGGATGAACTTAAGGGCGGGGGTCAATTACTAACAATTGTAGTAATATACTATATTATTATAACAGACATTCTTTATGGAGGGTATTTCGGAGTCTAGGGACTATATAGTGGCAGCCTCTTGATTTTTTTCAGATTTCTCGGTTAGATAGTTTCTGAGAATGGGTCCGTGAAAGAAATGGTCACGTTCGACCCACGCAATACCCACCTTTCCAACAAATGTCAAAACTAAGAACGACTTCGGAAAGTACTCATCGATACCTTACGCAAACCCTTAAGAAGAAATTCAACAGTTGCAATATTATCAAAAGGACAAAGAATAATAACATATGTATATGATCAAACTGGAGGCGAAAACAGCATCCATTCAATATGTACATATTTACAAAGTCTCACCTGGGCAGAAATGGCAGAACTGAGCGCAGCCGCCGCAAGGCATTCCGTTGCCATCAGTACCAAGATTTCTCCTTTCCATCCCGCTTTTTATAAATTGTACTCGCTCTTGCGTATCTCCAGTCGAATTCCAGGTCCCCACAGTTCGGGGGATATTCTATCTTTTGTCTGTGTGCCCGGCCTATGTATATGGCACATAGCCAGTAAAATCAAGAATTAGACCATTCCTGTCAAGGTCCATGAACGCTTCGAAAGGAATGAAACCTCTCGTGAGAGTTTTCGCGAGATAGAACGCGGGTAGAACGGCTGCGAAACGCTAGGATTCTCACCATACGAAGCGGATGCCACTATATGATTCCGAATCAACCTGGCAATAACTGTATCGATTCTCGGCACAACAGCAGCTGTAAACATCACCTAATTAGTTACATAATGTTCAAAGTTTGACAAAGCGGTCTTATTAAACCCCGTGCCAGCGCGCAGATATTTCCTTTTAAAAATCCTTTTTTCCTCCATTTGGCTAGCACTCAAATTAAACGGGATGGCGAGAGGGATCTGTATCGACTTGCCAAAAACCGAAACGAACGCACACAGGATATCGAACACTTCTGTTGCGTTAATGACAACAATGATAGTTTGCTTACCAACCGTCAAGCCGCGACAAATGGATGGCGAGAATATTTCGAGCAAATTTCAACTGAAAAATTTTCTCATCAATCAGTTCCACCTGTCAATGCAACTCAAGTCGAGGAAGCAATACAATGAATAAAATCGGGGAAAGTAACAGAATTTGCCAACATCGCATCTGCTCTGAAAAGCGAAGAGATGGGATCCAAAACTGTGACTCAGTGAATTCTTTATACGGGTTATTCAGGAAAGTAGAATACCATATGATTGCCAAGAAATAACCACAGTTCCAATATGGAAAAAGAAGCATAGTCCAGCAGAATGTTCAAATTACCGTCCGATCCGACCACTTTTCCATACCATGAAGATTTTTGAACGCATTCTTGACGTTGAAAGAACCGTGAATCAAGTCGAATTTGTCAAGAACTGCGGAACTACTGACGCAATACACGCTGCGCGGTTACTCATGGAGAAACACCGTGAGAGGTATCGCCCTTTTTTCATTGTACTTTTGGATCTAGAGAAAGCGTTTGACCGTGTACTACACGAACTCATCTGGTATGCTCTACGACAACACTTAGTGCCAGAAAAACTCGTGTAATGAGTTCAATTGCTCTACCATGATCCAAATAGTAAAGTTTGAAGTGTGTGAAGGGTGTATCAATACCGCTGAATGAAGTGGCGTTCCGTAAACTAACTGTCAAATTTAAAATTTACCCCAATGTCGTCCGTCCTGTCGCTCTCTACGGTTCTGAGTGTTGGCCGACTATAAAAGACAATGAACGGCGTCTTGTACTAATGGAGACGAAGATGTTGCGTTGGACTAGTGGCGTGACACGTTTTGATCACATCTGAAATGAGGATATCCGCGATCGATATAGGGTTGTACCGATCGTGGAAAAACTGCCAGAGAGGTGTCTGCTGTATGGCCACGTAATTCGCGGTAACGAGAATTCACTTACCAAGATTGGTTTGAACATTAAAGTCAATGGTAAATGACCAAAGGGCGGTCGAAGTAACGGTGGCTTGTTATGTTGGATGGGGATTTAAAAGCTTCGCGTATCCAGATCAGATATTTGATAAAATAATGGCGAAAACGATCACGATGAGCCGACGCCGTTTTTCAACGAGACAACGGCTGAAGAAAACGAAGTTAGAACTCTCCGATCCCAATACATGCTGTAAGGATAACTATCAAATACTGCCAGCGGCTCATATCGGTAAACCGGACATGTTCCCATGATCAGCCCATGTTTGCATGCGCGTTTTTGGTGAATCACCTTATATATGGCATTGAGGCTGTTTGTGTATGGCACCAGTGGCATTACAGTGCAACCAGAAATGAGATGATCCAACGTCTGTACCAACAGACCACACATTCTACACTGGTCGTTCTCCACTCGCTCTTTTATTATGAGCTTTGCATAAGCTCGGGTGACGACCACGCCGTTCTGAATGGCACACAGAAATCCCTCCGTCTCAGCAAGCAGTTCCCCACCATACAGCCATCTGCTCGAAAAATGCAAATCAACAAATGGCTGGCAAAGACAATTCACGTGTTTGCCGTGCATTGCCCTTGACTTTTATTCATCGATCCATCAGTTTGAATTCACCCCACTCAGAGGGTTGAAAGATCTATCCTTCAAGTTAAGCATATATTCAATGCGCTATCTTAATCTTCCCTAAGAGATGCGCTGTCAATATCAGCCTTATACATCGCAGGAATTCGGGCAGCAGAGCATCCTCCAGATCCCCAACTCGAGCATGGATTCCTTGCAGAATTCCTAGGTATTTCTAAAAGTTTGTCCCGATCATAGTCTGGATGTGGAGGTCACCAATGCTATATCCAGCATGTGTCTGGTGGTAACCTTTGCGGGTGGCTTGGATTGCACACTTGTCTACTCCAAATTCTATCCGAATATCACGGCTAAACATGTCCACTATTCGCAATAGTACGGGCATAAAACTTGATGTCATCTGAGCACACCAAATGTGTCAGCTCGCACTTAGTACTTAGACCATATTTTATTGCAAAACCATGTCCTCTGGCATCATTTAGTAGCCATGAAAGGTGATTCAGTGTCATACGAAATCAAAGGGGACTCAACGAATTCCCCTGGAAGATACCTCTGCGTATATGAATAGGTCCTGAGGTGAACGCACTGATAAGGTGGTATACCACCCTTCCATGACTGTCGGCAAAAACTTTATTAGTTTGGGATCAATGCGATGTAGATATAGTACATCGATTGGCCAGGTCTGCGGTACGCAGTCGAAAGCCCTGTAGTTAGTTGTATACTAACAGCCTCCCTCCTATTATTGATAACTATTTAACTGAAAGGAGGCTTTGATATGATACTCCTAACGCATACCCGGAGTACGGTAGCTCTCGGGGACCCAACAGGGCTTTGTACTGGGCCCACTACTGTGAAACATTATATACAATAATGTACTTAGCTTCCGATTAAACACGGTGGTGTATTCCGTCAACGACATTGCACTGCATGTCACGTGTAGTATTCTGTACTGTTAAGACTTGGTTGGCTCTTGCTGGGCTGATACTTGCGGGAAAAACACCTGAAGCGGTCATCATCACCCAGCGCCGGGAGAAAAATTTCACTCGCATTAGAATTTGGAGTCACCAGTTCCAAGCTAGCCATCAAATAGTTGGGAGTGATAATAGATGCAAAGTTGAGTTTTAAACAACACGTGCAGCGACAAAGGATAAACGGCGAATATAACGCCGAACATTGAAAGGCTACGGTATACTTGCAGGTTTGATCTTGCTTTATGACACCCCATTTGGAGAAGGGCATTTCACATATCATGCAATGCCCATATACTGAATGCGGTCTATAGATTTTGCGGTCTGAGGGTGTATTCTGCCTTCAGAACTGTCTTAGATGAGGCAGCATTTGTCCTCTCGCGAATGATGCCGATTGATATCTTCGCAGATGAGATGACAAACATGCACTCGGGAAACGGCCGGTGAACAGACAGGCTGATCTGTACTATCAAGGAGTGGCTGTAAAGACAGCATGGGTATATTAATTATAATCTCACCCAGTTTCTCACGGGGCATGGAGGACGTTGCCAAAATGGACAATTCACCCGAATGAACAAACTGCGACGGAGCCTCCGAAGACCCAGAACCGAGGAGAATCCTAGAGGAAACTTTAGGTGAAACACTGATACTGGCATATAGGATAAAGAACGTGCTAGGATCGCATAAAAGATAGCTAACGTAAACTAATTCCGTCCCGTAATGTAATACCTTCACTAGGCAAGGAGTGAGCTAGTGGCGCGGCAGGATCTGCAGCATTCGAAATTTATTTCGAATGTTGCGGATGCGGACGGGTAGATGGCGCGGAACTCTCCACTCACTCATTTTAGAACGCACCAAGGGAGTGGAGAATTAGCGGTGAAAAAATGCCGTTGGTTGGGACAGTAAGGACCGCATGGAAATAAGCCGGTCTCTTCTGAGCAGATCCTGCCGCGCCACAAGCTGTTGGTGGTTTTAGTGGATTGAAATCCCACACTCTCTGGCATGTGCGGGCCAGAGTCTTTTGAAGATTTCCAGTTCCTTACAAAAAAACGCAGACAGATCGTAAACCGATTTTAATAAAATTTTATTTTCATCAAACCCTTAACCCTTAACGAACGTTAATTATGTAAATGAAGTTTACTATAATTATGCTAATTATATTTATTACCATAATTTTATTTCTGACTAATTTCAGTCGCTGTCAGCCGCATCTTCATAACCTATGCAAGCAAGCATTTCTCAACGAACTTATAAGCACTTTTCGAACCATAATATTACCAATGATCTAGAGCTAATAGCAATCTCGGTAGGATCTCTCCGCAGGATATGTGAACAGGTTTCACCTTATAATCGAGCTTGACTCAAAGTTCAATATCACTCCGAGATCGTGTGATTCACTGGTTGCAGTACACAACCAAGATACAGAGTATTCCGTGGAATCGTGATCCCCTGCACATGTTCTCACACACAGAAGAGAGAGAGAGATAAAAGAAGAACCACATAAAGGATATCTGGAGATTTATTCCCGCAGAAGTTAGCGAACAACTTATAGGATTAATGAAAAAAAACACCTCGCAATTTAAAAACCTAATGGTCACCACACAAAATAATAATTTACTCAATTGTTATCATAAATTTGTTCTCTTTGTATTAAATTTGAAGTATTCAAGTTTTTTTTTGGCTTCGCAAAGCGCTCATTTTTTTTTTTTTTTGTTTTATCGCCCCTTTTCCATATAAAATAAAATCAGTCAAATAATAATAACGGTAGAAAAAGTACATACAAATGCATTTATTTGCTCAAACAAGTTATTTAAAAATATCAACTAACTTCCGAGATACTTGACTTATGTTGCAGTAGCTGTCCAACTTTTTAATTGGTTGACTGTATATGGTAACCATAAACCCCTATGCTGAGCACAGTACGTCAGCTACAGTTACGCGACATCCCCAAGCTATTTGGTCACGGGATATGATGATAATACTCCTTCCCTGATTTAATTCGCATAAATATTCGTATGATGGACACCGTTTCTATTTTATCCTTCATTGGTCGAGCGTTGCCCAACCAACCTTTCGCATGACCAAGGCTCAACTCTACCGTAACAGTTTTCTCAAATAACAAACAGCAGCGCATTTCTCAACATTCGGAACATTGATCTGCCTGGAAGGAAGACGCTTTGGTATGGACCGATGCCGGTCTGGGAGTGTGGGGCTATCCGGCCTACATAGTAAGATAGCGGAAAATATCTTATTGATGGTTCTCAGCAGAGTCATGCCTCTATAACTGCGGCACTGAGTGACATCTCCCTTCTCCTGTATGGAGTTATGCTTCCTTGTAAATCATCAGGCGTTGATTCGCTTCTTTGTGCGGTTAGCCGCCTTCATAATTATTCAATTATGGTTCTTAGACTGACCAATTAGACGGACTGTTTTTTCCTTTCGTTTCGTTTTGACTTTTATTTACGACCGAGCCTGTGCGAAATATTACTTTCTCCAGGAGATTGTGAAGGTCAACTATCTGATAGTTGCAGTTATTATGGCATACATGTCCTGGCTGACGGATCGTCTAAGTGTGGTCTATATTGGTGCCGCTATATGTTCTGACCTTCATCAAGGCTTTGAGGTAGCTGCGTTCCATTAACACGTGGTTGCTTTTGAAACGTAAAAGTGCAAGTGCAAAAGCAAACTTTGAGGGCTTGCTCTACCGCTCTGCTGAAAGTCTCTCCTGTAAGGCCATAGACGTTAACAGACGGGTTAGCATAACTTTCATGAGACACGTCTCGTCTTAATAATACACACAAAAGCCACCCCTGCTTGTCGTAAGAGGCTACTAAAAGGAATAGAAATTGGGGCTTAGCGACTTGCAAATTTTGAAAGTTTACCGAAACGTCTACAACGCCTAGGATAGGAACTGACCTCACGGCTACGGCCTTTATCTATGGAAAATGGACTATGATTGGTTTCTGGAACATGCGCACGCTCCTCGATGACGGCAACGAGGATTCCCAGAATGCTCGCTTTCCCCAACTTGAGCGAAAATTCCAGCGATATACTCTGGACATTCTGGGCTTAAGCGAAGCAAGATGGTAAGACTGTGGAGAGTACTCCTCTCTTCCTTGTCACAATAATTCCAGCGTGCTTTTGTACTCTGGAAAGACAAACGCAAGTCCGGGGTCGAGTAGCTTTTGATGGCTACCGCGATGCACGCTGTCTTGACTCGGGAACCGGTTTCTGACAGACTTCTCACTACTTTCGGTCCACGTTAAGGAGCATCACACTTGATGTGGAGTGGAGCTGTAGATATATTGGAGGAGCATGCTAAAACGCAGTTGAAGGGAGATCACACATAAAGGAGAAGCGTCAATCGCATTGCAGGCCACACCATGCAGTGGAATCCACTTTTCCAAAATGGCCGATGTGTGGGTCGCATCAATGGCACTTGACATAGAACATTAGAGGAGGAGTGTGAACGCCTTGGAAAGTCGTGAAGGGTGCTAAAGGACATTTGATGCAACCGCGAACGATGCCGCATAGGTGTCGTTAACGTAAAAACCTCACCAAGGGTGAATGGCAACCATATATATTATATATATAACTTTCATCACCTCGTCATCGGCGGCGCACCGCTCGACTACAGGGCCTACCACTAGGTTAGTTATGTTTAGAAAAACCCGCAGCAAATATCTAATCAAATCGACCATATCGCTATTAGCAATAGATTCAGAAGTTATCTTCAGAACTTACTTATTAAAAGGGGTGCTATATCGGCCTTAAAATAGACCGTCATTGGATTACCACTTACCTTCGCAGGTGGCCGCCAACCATTGTATCGAATACTTTTTCTAATATGCCGTTCTTGTAGACTGCATGTGTAGAATTGTATGCTAATAATACAACTGGTTGTCTTACATCTATCGAGTCAATAACGAGTTGCTCTTTGTAATCCCTTGATCCGACTCCCAGCCGTTCTGTTCCTCGGACAGAATGTTATTGGTCTCAAGGTGCGTATTGATCCTTCCACTAATAATGAACGTTATAAATTTGAGAGAGGGTTGGTGAGCAAGTAATCGCTCTTGCGTGCACGGGATCCTCCACCGTGTGCTTTTTAGGGACAAGCTAAGTAATTCCCCCAGTGAGGAAGGGTGGGAATTCCTCCGGCCGACTAATGACCTGACTTATGCTATGTGTCGACTGTGTATACTGATAAATTTTTCATACTAGAAATTCTGCTTCTCTTTCAGTAACGCCCGTAAAATTCACACCAGGCATATTTGCATGGCGGGGGCCTTTGGCGGTGATCCACTCAGCATGTTAACTCACAAAGTCCACCCCAATATTCTTTCGTTTCTGTCACCGAGAACTGTACTGTCTGGGCGCTCCGTTACGATTCGTTGAGACATCTAAAAAAAATGTCGCTGGTTCCTCGCGTACGTTGCATTCTGAACACGTGCGGAGTGACTTTCGCCATACCGTCGTAAACGACTGTATGCGACAGAAATTATCTACTTTAGTGCGCCCAGAATTTCAACTGGGGATGATATAACTCCTGCAAATCATCTACACTTTGTTTCGTATCCATCTACTGGCATTGTCAGTGCATTAGTGAGTCACGCCTATATTCCAGACGAATTTTCCATGGTGGATATTTCCGATCACTTAAACCAATGACGCGAAGGCGAATCTTCTCACCGTGCAATCTGACAGCCCCCAACTGCACCACAAGACACTAGTGATTGCAATTGCAGCAACAACATATCAGCACATAGTCAAGATCAATTTCCGAGAATTCTATACACACTCTTTAGAATTCGTTCTAAACCTTAGTGAAAACTTCAGCTGGACCATGAAGAAGAGTTCTTTGACGAGTACCGAAACTGCTACCTGCAGTGCGGCTTGGTGTTGTTGATGTCACCACCTCTGCCCCGCGATGACCTCAAGCCGAGCAAGTTCTCTGATGCAGGGATTGCGTCCCTGCGAGTAATATAGCGGTATTGGTGTGCAACTAGCTGTACCATCACGTACGCGAATTGCGGGAAACGCTCGATGAATCGCTACTGAAACAGGGGCCGGTAAGATTAGGTACCCGCCCCACTGTTATTTCATAGTAGGAGCGAATGATGAAGAGGTTCATTTCCTCAGACCAATTCGCGAACTTGCTGAAATGGTCGTCGTAGATTGTGGTGAAACAGCTGCAGCAGGTAGAGCAATGCTTCCTGGTCATCGTGGTGCGTGGACGTTGAACCGCCCTACGATTAGCGCCTTCGACGCCATGTTGTCCATTACGGGAGCCGACCCAGTCACAAAATCAGACGACTCCCGCCGGTTATTCGTGCCGATCCTTAAAATTCTTCTTCTTCTCATTTTTAGTATGCATTTTATACCTAATTGATTGATATTGGTGATAGATAGCTTCCTCAGTAGGTATCCTGCAAGACTGCAAGTTCCTGCACTTTCCTCACCTACCCCCTACGCTGCGAATACGATATTAGAGATAAGGTGCTGTTTTCGCAGTCTTTAATCTTTTTTACTTATCTGCACTAGTGGTTCTCCGAGCATTTTCTCCCCGTCTTCATGATATTTTCGTCGTTGTTGTCTATTATTATTTTCGAAACACTGACAAAATTGTATTATTTACCTTCCATTTGCCTTTGTACTGTCCAGGAGAAAATAGTCATCCTGCTTTTTCTCCAAAACTTTGTAAGTTTTCTTAGCAAAATTCTTTGATATCTTTATTTAAACTTAAAAATGGCTTGGAAAGGTCAACAGACAACGTTAACGAAACGTCGCCTTTACATAAAAAATATCCTGTGTTATCAATCAACTTTTGGATGAAACTTGACACATAATCTCCAGCGATCGGTCATCGATTCATTCATTTAATACCATAAGCGACAATCTCCAATAAATAAAAAAAAATTCTACAGGAAAGAAAAGCAAATTAATTCAGCAATCATACTACAAAATCAATAATATGAATGTTAATCATGTTGTAAATGAAACCAACAACAGTGTACTGTAGTATACAGGTATTGTCTTGAATGAAGTGCTCTAACGCACTTCAAGGCCTGACTCAATATATGTAGATTGTTGCGCCAACGATTTTTATGTAAGTTGTTGTGTGAAACACTATATGACGCTAAAAACTTCAATGAAGTATTAACTATTATAGTTTTTTTTGAGTTTTTAATATCATTTTTAAAAATTTAGAAATTGCATCAAATTCCTCGTTGATAACATTTTTTTTTTCTTTTGGTGGTAGCATGTATAAACAAATTTTCGGTTCACCAATTTCCCCATTATTTGCTGATATAGTAATAGAACTGTGAATCTCTGTTTTACTTTAGATATGTCGATGATACTATCTGATGTATACGTACAGATTTTGTCAAACCCGTTGTTAACGTATTTTACAATTATAACGAACATCTCACTTTTGAAATAAAAAAACAATAATTCCATTCCATTTTTGAATGTTTCCGTTATCCGGGAAGATAATAATATCGTAACTAATTGGCGCAGAAAAAGTACTTCCACTACGAGAACCCGTAATTTGGTTCTGGTTCTTTATCAAAAAATTTTATCTAAAGACAATATCGAAAAATCTAACAATACAAAGGCGGTTTAGAAATGCCCATACAAGAATTGCCTTGCTGTACATATTGGTGAAACTATGCCAAAACTTTCCCAAAGAATGAAAAAACATAAAATAATAGAAAAAAAATTATACCTTTTAAGACTTTTAACTATGCCCTTATAATTCTCAACTGTTAATTTTTCCTATTTTCTACCAACATAATAACAACTATAAAAAATTTTACCTCTAATCAGAAAGTATTTACTCGAAATTCATTCCACATTGTCTATTACTTAAGCCCTTTTCAACCTTTTGATATTTCAGTAAATTTTTACTGCTTACTTTGTAAATTTCAATTTTGTTAGGATTACACCACGACTAAAGAAAAATCACTTCAAGACCCCACGTAAATATGGTGCCTTTAACTTCACATTTGACATTTAAAAATTGTGCATCTCTCTTAAGTCAATTATTCCGTAATTTTTAAGGTTTTGTGTGAAACTTCCCATACATGTGAATGGAGGGTGCAAATTTTTTTTTCACAGAATGTAGCCATGTGGGGTATCAAATCAAAGGTCTCAATTAGTAATTTTCGAAACTGGTTCAATATTTGATATTGGATGAAACATAGGGGAGTGAGGGCTCAAAATGTGACCCCCAAAAAGTGTAACAGGTCTCGTTCTCAGAACCTATCCAACCGAAAAATCTGAAAAAAATCACAGTGGTGCATCTCTACGAAATCTAGGCCTCAAAATATATCCGGTTCCGATATCTGCACAAATAAAGTTAATAATAGTATATTTCCACATTTTAGAAATTTACCCGGCACCCCCGCCCCCTTATGTTCATCCCAGAAGTACATGCATGCATATAATGAAGAACATAGTGCACAGTTTGGTCAAGTTTGAAGAAAATCCAATTATTATTAACAAAGTTATAGGGGGTAAAACTTTACCATTTTTTGTGAATTTCGTGCACTCTACAACCCGCATGACGTCATCATCACATATCATTTCGTCAATACCACAACGAAATGAGTTGTTATGGATGGGGTCGCAAAGAATTATTTTGTTTTAGTTTTTTAGTTATTTGTATGAGAATATCAATTACTCCAACCAGACATGTGTGTATGTAGGTATATAGTATATGCGTGCTAATGAACTTTGCGGGTAGTACCTAATTCAGATAGATGTAAGAAGTAAATCGGAAATACGGTACGGGTACGGGTACGGGTACGATCAATTGATATACGTGCATATATGTGTACAGTATTCGGAAATAGGCAGTTTGTTTAGGGTGAGCGTAATGTGTACGTATGTCTCGTAATTTGGAAAAATGTAAAGGATTATGTTGGATTTGTAGCTATATACGGATAGAGAAATGTACGTTGAAATTTCTTACATAAGATGAACACAAAACCTTTATACCCGAAGCGCGAGCTTCCGATATTCCGACTTGTTTTTATTGTATTATGACTGTGCTACCTTTTTGTATATTTAACAAAATAGTTACCTCTACCAGACATTATATAGTCTACTCTAAATTATGGCTGTATTAGATTTCTGACCTGCGTGCCATGATTTTTTCGACCCCGTGCACAATACATAAGGCATAATGTTTCCTTCCGCACTCTCTTGTTTGCTTAACTGTCGTTACCTACAGTTATTACTTTTGGACATATGCAAAATTTTGTAATTTACAGTTCATTTATCATCATTTATTATGTAATGTCCAAGGGGACATAGTCATTGCATCTTTTCTCCAAAACTTTGTAAGTATAGGTATATGTTTGAGCTACAAAACGGTAAATCATTTGGAGGGTCTGAGCGCCAGGAAAATTGCCGAAATTTAGAGGAATCTTGGGAAAAGTTTTAAATGGTTATAACTGCGTTAATATTGAGAATTTCTGGAAAAGATGCGAAATTTGTGATTACTATTATACACGGAGGGTCTGAGCTTCAAAATGGTATATAGGTTGGGGGGTCTGGTTGCCAGGGAAATTCCCGGAATTTAGAGGAATCTTGGGGAAAACTTGAAATGCTTATATCTTCGTTAATATTGAGAGTTTCGAGAAAAGGAGCGAAATCGTGATTACTATTATCAGAGGAGGGTCTGAGCTTTAAAATGGTACATAGTTTTGGGGGCCTGGATGCCAGGAAAAGTTTAGGAAATTTGGAGGGATCTTGCGAATAACTTAAAACGCTTAAATATCCGTTAATATTGAGAATTTCGAGAGAAGGAACGAAACTCGTGGTCACAAAATTTGGAGGAATCTTGAGAAAAACTTTAAACGCTAATATCTCCGTTAATCTTGACTATTTCGAGAAAAGGGGCGAAATTCGTGATCACTGCTATTGTGGTATTCCTTTTTCCTGACTATAGCGCACTGGTTTTCAAATGAAACTCACTCTTTATTATCATAATCGGCAAAAAATCATCTAAAAGTGTTGCTATTGTTCGTGTTGATAAAATTTGCCTTCGAAACATCTACTACGAGGCCAATCTTCCTCTTGAATTCACCTTGTATAGCAAGATTCCCTTTTTTGACAGTTTGTTTTTCTCTTTCGGATGTTAATCGCCACTTTTTTACAGGCAACTTATAGGCTAAATGCAATACAGATTCAAAAAGACGAATCCCGGCATGTAAGATTGACAGACCGAAATCTAAAGCCTCCGGGTTAACTGTTCCCTTTTTTCCAAGCAATTAAAATCTTTTGAAGTTAGCCCACAGATATAGCATCTCATTGTAGATGTTGTATTAGTATCAGGATTGCACATTTTTCCATCAATCATTGTTTGCATCACAAAGTAAGATGCCATATAAGATTTATCTCCGATTTCCACTTCAGTGTGTGGAATTGCAAATTCCCTTATGGCATTTTGTATACCAGTAATTTGTTATTTAATCACATCCGAAGTCTCCTTGATAAATTTGAGTCTCATTGGACGGTAATAACACGGGGATGAGGGAAACGAGTTCTGCCGAAAAATTCTATTATTGTTGGAACAAACCAGATGGAGGGGCACAAAAGAACTTTGAAACAAGTTGGCATCTGAATAAAAATCACACTGGAATTTTTGCTTGTATTGCACTTATTGTGCGCAATCAGATCCCCACTTGCACATGAGCATCAAGGAACTCCTTTCCTCTTCCTGTGTTTCCATTATTTCTTTAAGATCAGTCAGCAGTCTGAAAGCTGTGTGTTCCATTACACTCTGGAAGCGAAGTTCGGTTACAACTTCTGTAATATGAGACGACTCCTTGTCAGGGTAACAATCTTTTTAGCTTGTTATATTTGAGTGTAACAAGGATACATGTCCGGGTTATAGCTTCTTATAATTTCGTATTGTCTTCATTATAGGTCAGCTTCTATAAACACAGACAAAAGCTTGTTGTGGTCTCAACTGCGCCTTTGGTTTTGATTGGCTGCCACTAAAGGCCTTTTTGTACTTCCTCGCTTGATTTGGTGACGAAAATATATCCTTCAGTACTAATGAAGCATCTCTTATGAGCTTATAAAGTTTAGACTGAGCAGCGAATATCAGTACTTCCAATTCAATCTTTTCTCATATTCATTCGTTTTTCTTCTCTTGCTTCTGCCGCTTGAATGGGGAAACTTTATCTGTGGTCGTCCTTCAGACAGAGTTGTAGTTTTTGGTATACTAAACGTTCCGTCTAACCATAGTTTGTACTTTTTCACAAATATTTTTTCTTTATTTTGTGAATTTGATCGACGTATATCTCTCTTTATTTTAACTATATCTTTGTTTGAAAACGGTCCGAGGTTTAAGAGGTAATCCTCTAAAAAAATCAATTTGTCATTAATATTTGAATCTTGTGATTTCTAAATATAATTGAATAATTGTTTCCGAGTCATTACTCGACGATTATACGGGCCTACAAACAGAAAAAGGTCATAATATAACCAAGTACAAGATATCGATTTTTAAGCAGTTATTTTCTTCATGAGTTAAAATCGCACTATTTTGAAAAAACGGGATCAATCTTTTTGGTATCTATAAAAGCAGAACAAGTGCTATTCAAAAAAAGTAGAATCGATACCGGGCAAAGCCCTGCACTATAACAAAAACACCTTTGAAAAAAAAATATTTAGGAAAAAAATTTGTCCAAAAACGTCACTCTTTAAAAATCGAACAAAAAAAAAACACTGCGGGCAAATGAAAATTTCAAAAACATAAATATTCAACACATTTACCTGCATTCTCGGAATCCATGAGTTTCTTCTCAAAAACTTCACTTAACATTCTAGAGAACCAACTTAAAAATGCCTCTACGCAGACGCCGTTCAAAGTTGTGGTTTGCACGGTAGCAATGGTCAACTTCCACTAAGCGTCAAACCTAAGTATTTGAACAATTATAGTCATGGTTCAGATGATAGAGGCATTAAAGTTTCTTGTGCACCTCTCGTGTTCGGGTGTAATTTCCGCCAAAACCGTGCAATCATTGTCCTTGGGCATTAACTCCACTGTCCCATTACATTGTCTCCATAACATTTACGCTTGGACCTACATATGTAGCAATATGTCAAAGTCACATTTGTAAAATAAAAAATATGTTTGAAGCCATCGGTACAGACAGATATTTGTGCCACCATTACAACACTATTATTCTAATTTATATAATTAATATACATTAAACAACAGACTGATCTTTTCGTTTTCGAAGCTTTCGTTTCGGAGGCGTACTTGTCGAAACTTGCTATATAGCTCGTTACCATTTCTGCCGAAACGTTAGGTAAATTATCGAATTCCTTTCACTTTATCACGTAACATTTTCACTCCTTTCTCTTAAAAACTGAATAAAAGCACGAAAGCAACATTTAGTGTTTGTTGCTTTGCTTTCACGAAGCTAATATTGAAACTACCCGTCTAGTGACGTCACATGAAGTGTCAATCAATCAATGCATTTTTTTCCCGCCTTGCGAGCGAGCGGTTTAATGCCAAGAAATAATTTTGACCTAACTAAGCAGAGTATCTAAAACCGAATGAAGAAGGCATGGCATACATGGCATCTTAACTACACCTGTTTCATGGAGTCTTAGCCACGCCTGCATAAAGACGACTTAACCACCCCTAGATCACCTTAGCAACACCTATATAATGACTATATTTAAACATGTCCAACAATGGCTGTTCTCTGCTCGTGTTCAAGTATGGCGGGCAGATAATTCCCATCTTGTTTTCTCACTCATTCAGTTATGTTTATAGAATTCATGTGAGGTGGGCAGTTAAGATATGGTTATATCTGACACTTAGGGGGCGATTTTTAAATCAAACAAGTGGTGACTTATGTAAACAGCGGAGAATTTATCCAAAACTTTGAAAGTGTGTCTGTCCAAGAGGTGTTAACGATTGAGTTTGAAAATGAAAATACATATGCTCTTGCCATAAAAGAAATGAAAATCACAAATGGATAAACGTTTTTCCCGGAAATATCTCTCCCTATTGTTTTACAGTAGGTAACTGAATCTGTAATTATAGTGTATTAGAGGACCTTTTCAGTCATACTTATGATTTTTTTTTAGGGAGGAAGTCGAAATCTTCAGAAGACACTGGTCTGGATATAGCAGTGTGTGGAATTTTTACCTACTAAACCCCCGATTTTCAGCATTAGCGTAGGACACATGATCTACGTTGATGAACGGCCTCTGAATCGTCTCATTACGATTCTATAAGCACTCCCTCACGGGTTACGGCCGCTTCTCAGCAAAGCCCCTTAAAGCATTTCTTCTTGCTTCCCTGGATGGCGAGCTTGAGGGTTTTGCAGGCTGCCTCACTCTTTTTGTTCCTGATTGGCCCTATGTACCGCACTCTGAACCGCTCTTCTGGCTCGGTGGCAGGCTGATCTCCTCGGGAATGAGCACCTCCTCTGCATGGACGCGTCACATGCTTTGACGATGCATTGGGCCTGCTTTATCAGGTTGGCCTAACCACACCTCTATGAATGTCTGCACATCCAAAGCTTTTGCAGACCAGCCTGAACTCTTCCTCGGTTTCGGGCATTATGGTTCTTTGCCCTATGGCTCCACACACACCTCAAAGAAGACTGCCTAGTGATCGCTGTGGGTGTAATGTTCGCTGACGCACCAGAACATACCACACACAAGCACAGAGCTGACGAAGGTCAGATTTACAACCGAGCCTGACCCTCTTTCTGAAAAGTGTTTACAACACCTTCATTAGCCTAAACTATGACCACTTGCGCAAAAGCTTCTATAGACTGCGCCCCTTTGCATTTAATTCTCTGCTACCCCACTGAAGGGCCACTTAAGGAAATCACCTTTGAACTTTGTCCCCTTCCATCGAGAACATGATTTCATTCGCATTTCTTCGAATTTATACAATTTCAAACTTGTGGAGCATAGCAGCTGTATATATATACACTACTTATTTTCGCCCACACAAAGCCACTGGCACTTGCAGTACATTGTATGACCTGTTGACCTGTCTGTCTGCCACACGCATTTGTTTCGAAAACGGTTATATCGATTGCCACAAAATGTGGTGGAAAGATAGGAACGCTCACGCACACAGTGAGCTACATCATTCTACGTCTAATTTAAGGGCAAGGGTACTTTTCGAAGCCGATCTTAATTTTGTCATTTGTTGGAAAGGTGGGGAATGCAGGGGGTCGAAAGTGATCATTTCTTTCACGGGCTCATTCTCAGAAACTACTCAACCGAAAAATCTGAAAGAAATCAAAAGGCTGCCGCTATATGGCGCCTAGGCTCCCAAATACCCTCCATACTGACATCTGTTCTAGTAAAGTTGATAATAGTATATTTCCATTATATTTAGTAATTGACTGGAAAACCCCCCTTGATTGCATCCTAGAATCAAGAAATTTTGCAGCAATAGACTATAAGATAGAGCATGATCCCAACAAGTTTTTTACATTATAATAACTTTGTTAGTAACAAAATTATTATAGGTCAAAGTTGTCGCTTCAGTGAACTCCGCCATGCCATTAACATAGTATGCTGGTCCCAAGCCCAGGTAAAGGAGGAGGGTTTGAGGCAATGTACTCTGTACTATCCTCAGTAAAAGAAAAATAAAATGCTGAGATCAGGGAAAGAGATAAATAGAGTATAGTTGGAGTTATTCTATTATGCTAAATCCTACCTGATCTCTCTTGGTGACAGGCCCCGTGACAGGTCGACCTTGCTTTTGTTTTCCGCGATTTTCATTTTCAATCAAGGAGACCGGGCAACGGGCCGCAGTTTGCACATTATTGAACGTTTCTGATGTTAACTAAATTTTATTACAGGAAGGATTTATAGGAATGTACCCGATAGTCACGCAGAGCTCTGAGTGTGCAATCGTAAGACTTTCTATTTTTTTAATAATTTTATTTTTGTTGTTTTATTTTTATTTAATATTTATTTCCGTGTTATCACAATCTCGGTAGATGCCGGATTTTACCTAATACTAGCACTAAGTGCCAAGTATTTAGGGCTCGGACGATCCTACCTACTTAAAAACTAAAAGAGCGCTGGTGGTGATGACTGGTGGTAGGTTAATGGGAGAATCCGTCGAGAACTCCCCGCCACAACGAGCAGGCAAGAGTTTGAAGACTAACCTTACATATAGCATTATGCCTGATGATGTATTGCAACGGTGCCATAACAGTACAGCCAGAAATGAGATGGTCAAACGTCTCTAACACATTCTGCACTGGTCGTTCTCCGCCCGTTCTTTCATGATGAACTTTTTATAAGCTCGAGTGGCGACCACATCGTCCTGAATGGCACATAAGAATCACTCCGTCTCAGCAAAGAGCTCCCCAGTACACAGCCATCTGTTCGACAAATGCTAATCAACAAATGGCTGCCAAAGACAATTCACGTGTTTACCGTGCATTGCCTTCGACTTCCATTAAGTGGAAAAATTAAGTGGAGTCAGCCCACAGTCTGCTTTACAGACAGCCGCATGCAAGGGACTCACCTGCACTTTGCTGTAAAAATAAGCGCGCAGCGAGTCGACTTGGCGATGATGTTGCGCCGCCACGTCAACCACGCCCCTACCTCCGATGTCTCGAGGCATGTTCATCCGCTCCACGGCAGACTTTGGATGATGCATTTGGAATTTGGACATAATTGTCCGTATCCGCCGCTGAACGTTTTCCAGGTCGGTCTTCGTCCATGGCAATATTCCGAATGCATAAGCCATTAAAGGAATAGCAAATACATTCAAAGCGCTTATTTTATTCTTCTCCGAGAGATACGATTTCAGCACCAGCTTTACACGTCGCAGAAATTCGGACAGCAGAGCATCCTTCAGATCACCAACTCGAGCATGGGTTCCTTGCAGAATTCCTAGGTACTTGTAGAAGTCTGTCTCGGTCATAGCTTCGATGTGGAGGTCACCAATGCTATGTCTGGCATGCGGCTCGTGATGACCTTTGCGGATGGCTTGGATTCTACACTTGTCTAATCTAAACTCCATCCGAATATCACGGCTGAACAACAGACTTCTAAGATGGTCGTCAGTCCCAGCATACAGCTTGATGTCATCTAAGTACATCAGCTCCCTCGACGATTACCTACCTTGTCGTGGTGAGGGAGCTCAGTAAGGAAGATCCTCCAGGAAACCGGAGGTGACACCTGAAGCCAAGCGGTAATCAAAACCCCAAGCCAAGGTGCGACTACCGTGCCGAGGGCTGAATGGTCACAGGGGTTAAGATGTGGCCGTAAACAGTGAACTCTGGGTACCAGGCGACCCCCAGTTTCAACTAGCCTTGTCTCGGCAAAAAGGGGCTCTGCCGAGATCGACTTACTTTCCCCGGAAAAATTGAGGCCATGGCAGCCAACTATGAAAAAACAAAAAAACAAAAACATAAACCTAAAAAGCAAACGCTATTAAACTTCGATCGCGACGATCCAACCCCGAGTGAAGGGGCAACCCTGAGCTCATCGATGGAGAACCTGAGTCTAGACTCAGATTCCCCACTTATTCAAGTGGGAACCAATTCAATTGGGACCCAGTCCTTAACGGAGGAGCCGAAGCAGGCCCCTTCTGTCAGTACTCCTGACCCCAGGCTCCAATCGGCGCCACCTGCTGAGGCTAAAGTCTTGCCCATGGTTAAGCACTTGTCCACGGACAGCAAACTGCCTTCGGGCAAACCGCCTTCGGGCAAACAGCCTCCGGGCAAACCGCCTTCGGGCAAACCGCCTTCGGGCAAACCACCTTCGGGCAAACCGCCTCCGGGCAACGCACAACCAAAGAGCTGTGCCAAGGTTGAGGGGAAAGGAGCGTTCGGGGCACCTGCGGCTAAGAGGAAACCGAAACGGCAGCGAACCTCGGATGATCCTAACTCTTCGACACAAAAGGCAGCAAAGCGGGCTCGGCCGGCAACGGCTAGACCTTCATTTGCAGTCAAGACTATCGAAGCCGATGGATGGGTCCTGTATGACGACTCTAATCCATCCGGCTACGATACTGAGCAGTGCGAACAGCTTAGGAGGAAACTCCTCCTAGCTGTAAGGACTGCGTCCGCGCAAGGAATTAAGCTTTGCTTTGAGTCGGTAGGTGTATACCGTAAAGTGTTACGGCTGAACTTTGCCGACGAAGACACGAACGAGTGGCTCAGGCAGTACTGCTCCTCCCTTAACGATGTGTGGGAGGGTGCGCGACTAACCTTGAAAAGGGTCTCTGAGCTTCCATCGATCAAAAAGTGCTTTCTCTGACTTCCAGAAGAAGAGCGAAATGGCATTGGGGTTCTGGAACAACTTGGTGTACAGAACAAGCTTAACACTTCCACCTGGTTGCTGCTAGGCAGCAAAACAGGAGAGAGAACCGATAGGCCGGGAACTTTTCTCACTATCGGCGTTCCCGAACCTGATCTTAAGAAGGTTCGGGAAAAATCGGGTTGCCGGCTCTACTATGGCCGTCACGTTACAAGTGTCGGCTCCTAAAACCATTGAAGGGGACATGCAGCCTCCGGAATCTACACCTGAAACGTAGATGAGGTGCCACATTTCTCAAGTAAATTTGCAGCATTGTAAAGCGGCGACTGCACTTATCAGTCGTCGGATCAATAGCTGCAAGACATTTATATACCTCATACAAGAACCGTGGGTTGTTGGTGGGGCAGTCAGGGGCCTAAACTTCCAACATGCTGACCTATTGTATGCCAATGGAAGCGATCGGCCCCGCACCTGCATGGTAGTCTCCAAAGACTTCCAGGCTAACCTGGTTAACGACCTATGTGATGGCGACACCACATCGGCTAAGCTAACCGTAAAAAGTCAACAGGGAGATAAAGAGATACTATGGTGCTCTGCATATTTCCCCTACGACGCAGAAGACGTTTCCAGTGGAACATTCATCAGAGCTATCCAATATGCCAAAAGTAGAGGCATGGGGGTAATAGCAGGATGTGATGTCAACGCTCACCACATATGCTGGGGAAGTTCGAACATCAATGCAAGAGGATCGAGACTACTGGAGTATCTAGTAGGAACCGATCTGCAGATCCTAAATGTGGGTAATGAAACCACTTTCTTCAACGTGGTCAGGCAAGAGGTCATCGACATCACGGTGGCATCTCCTGACATCGCGGTTCTGATCGGAGAGTGGAGAGTATCAAACGATATCACACTCTCGGATCACAGACGTATTGATTTCGTTATGGGCATGGATCCACCTCCACCCACTCCATTTCGGAATCCGAGGAAGACAGATTGGGTAATGTATCAAACAGAAGGCCTTGAAGTATGTTAGAGCACTTCATTCAAGACCGTAACGGTACACTAGGAGGCAATGTGGTCAGCATTGCGCTCGCCCGAGATTATTACCCTGATTTGACTCAGGTACTCATTCACAGCTGAGTCGACTGGTATCCGACGTCAAATCACGATACAAATTCCACTGCCACCAGTGAGATTTGAACCGCGACCTTCCGTATGACAGCCTTGCCCTCTAACCACTCAGCTATCCGGACACAAACAGAATTGAGCGCCCGAATCACGATCCCTGGGAAGCGCATCAAATCCATTACTGGAATTGAGAAGACAACCCAGATGATCACAACTAGCATGAGAGAAGCTTTCGAAGAAAGCTGTCCACTCAAGATGCCAAAGAAGGGTAAAACACCATGGTGGAACTCGGATTTGGCAAAATAGAGGAGAACGACAAGGATGCTCCTCAATCGTGCTCTGAAGGGTGAATCAAGCACTAGCTGGAATCGCTATAAAGAGGCACAGAAGGCTCTAAAGAAGAGCATAAGATCGGCCAAACGATCATCTTGGAGACGCTTTTGCGAAGAGACTAACTCTCTTGAGGCAACCTCAAAGCTAAAGCGGATTCTGGTTAAAGAACGTAGCCAGAAACTGGGATATTTACGTTTACAGAATGGGAAGTACACAGAAAGCGATGAAGAAACGGCAAATCATTTGCTTGAAGTACACTTCCCAGGCAGCATCCAAAATCTAATTTCGGGGGCAACAGGAGCATACAGCCCTCAACCGAGAGACTGGAATCTGGCATGCAAAGCCCATTTCACTGGAGCGAGTGAAATGGGCATTTATCTCGTTCCATAGATACAAGTCTGCAGGTCCGGATGGCATCATCCCTGCGCTAGTAATAGAAGGAATAGATGCCATGGGTCTACATATTCGGAATATATATCGCGCATGCCTAGCACACGCTTATATTCCAATTAAATGGCGTGATGTGAAGGTGTTGTTCATTCCCAAACCAGGAAAACCCACCTACACAGACGCAAAAAGCTTTCGATCGATCAGCCTAACGTCCTTTCTGCTAAAAGGACTAGAAAGACTAGTAGATCGGTTCATAAGGGATACACACGTTCCTAAGTGGCCACTTCACCATAGGCAACACGCCTACCAGAAAGGCAAATCCACGGAGACAGCACTCCATGAACTTACGGCAAAAATTGAAAAGGCGATGTCCGAAAAAGAATACGCCTTAGGCGCATTCATGGACATCGAAGGTGCCTTCAATTATGCCTCATTTGCGGCAATTTGTGATGCGGCAAGACAGCATGGAATCGAACCGCTGCTAATCAGTTGGATCCTTCACATGCTAGTGTGGAAGAAAATCCACATATCGGTCGGCCAGAAGTCTATTGAAGCAGGATGTCTCAGGGGCTGCCCACAGGGAGAGGTTCTCTCTCCACTGTTATGGCTCTTGGTGATGGATACCCTGCTGTGGCTGCTGGAGGACAAAAAAGTCTTCGCGCAAGCATTTGCGGACGACCTAGCCGTAATAATTACCGGCAAGTTTGCGGACACAGTATGTGACCGCTTGAATGCAACTCTGCATGCTCGAAATGCCAAATTTCTTTGACTTCCCGAGGCAATGGCTCATAATTCTCCACGTATTTTCATTCAATGTTGCTATTATGGGGGATTGCAACATCAGTAATATACGCGGAGCGACCCGTCTTGTCAACTAATAGCATATCAGGCTTGCCGCAGGCAATATGGCGATCAATTAGAATTTGCCGGTCTATATACATGCTGTAATCAGAATTATCAAGTACAGCTTGCGGCTCATATCGATAAACCGGACATGTTCCCGTGATCAGTCCATGCTTGATGGATTACCGTACATACAGCATTATGCCTGTTTGTGTATTGCACCGGTGCCATAACAGTGCAGCCAGAAATGAAATGGTGCAGCGTTTCTAATGTTTTCCATCCGTTCTTTCATTATAAGCTTTTCGAAAAATGTAAACCGACAAATCGCTGCCAAAGATAGTTCACTTGTTTACCATGCATTGCCTTCGACTTCCATTCATCATGCTCAGAGCATTAATAGATTGATCCTTCAAGTTAAGTGGAGTCAGTCCTCAGTCTGCCTTACAGACAGCCGCATGCATGGGACTCGCCTGGTCTTTGCTGTAAAAATAAGCGCGCTGCGAGTCGATTTCGCGGTGACGTTGTGTCGCGCCAAAAACTTTATTAGTCTCGAAAGCCTTGGCATAACCCATGTAACAACTAAAGCAATTTCTCTGGCTTCTAGTTGCTTGTCCTACAACTACCAAGTTAATAATGAGTTGCCCTTTGCAATCCCTTGACCCAACTCTGCAGCTCTTCTACTCCTTGGACAGAATGTTGTTGGGCTCGGGAATCGCATTGACCCTTCTACTAATAATGGACGTCATGTGACGTCTTGTGTTCGCGGGGTCCTACATCGTGTCCTTTTCAAGGACAAGGTAGATAATTCCCGCAGTGAGAAAGGGTAGAAATTGCTCCGGCGAAACAGCTGCAGTAGACGGAGCAATGTTCCTAGCCGTCGTGACGCCTAGACAAATTTCATCTAACCACGCTCAATATTTGTCAGAGAAATTGAGATTGACATACGAATAACCAAAAACCCAAAAAAAGTTAACATAACAAGGGGCTATTATAATCGCAAACGGTTGACTTTATTGTGGCGTTGATATAGCTATATCACCATACATATAAAATATATTTAGACATGATGCTTAAGCGTATGGGCAGTAAATTTACACGAAATAGAAAACATGGACCTACTGTAGCTTTTTAAGGTTTTGTGTGAAACAAAACCATTAATTGCAATAGCTTCCCTTCTATGTCTCCGCTGCGTTTCTGCTGCTTTTAGCTGCTATCCGTTTCACCATTGCAATTACAGGATCCCATGCTGTATTTGATGGTACACAAGTACCTTATCAGATTTTCCACCGTTAAACCGGTATTTAGCTCTGTTTCAAGCTTTCTCCTTGAGCTTTTAAATTTTGGGCAAGCGAAGAAGACGTGTTCTACATTTTCGGCTGCACCTTCACACGTAGGACAATCGGGCGATTCATCTAGACCAAACCTATAGAGGTAATTCCTATATCCATCGTGTCGGATTAAGAACTAAGTCAGATCATAACTCGTCTCACAGTGGTTCCGCGTAGTCCACATACTTATGGCTGGGATAAGCCCGTGTGTCCACCGGCCATTTTTCGCCTGGTTGTTTGCCATACAGTTAATAACCGCATACGCTCACTTTGCTTTTTTAGGCTTGCTTCCTGATTCTCGCACAGACGACTTGCCTCATCGGTTAGAATAAGGTGTTAATCGATAGGCGCAACATGTACGAAAAGCGCTTAACCGATATGCAGCTTGAAGCTGTCTGCGATTTTCTCCGATTTTTATCGCCGACGCCCACACTGGTGCCGCGTATGAAAGTACAGAGCTGACGACTCGCAATAAGAGTAATCGTCGACTGTATTTCGGACCGTCTACATTTGCAAGCATCCTTGCCAGTGTTGAGCGTCGCCGCTTTCTGCTCAGTAAGCTTTAAGTGGGGTTTAAAGCTCAGGTTGGAGTCGAATGTTACTCCCAAGTATTTCAAAAGTTTTCTCTTTCCGCCGCTTTGTAAAAGGCACCAGCTCCATCTCGTGTTCGGCAAACTCCAGCCCGTGATCTTTAAGCCAAAACTTGATCGCCCATATAGTCTCGTTTATACATATATATCTGTACTTCATTGGGGTGATTGGATGTTAAGACCACTCCAACGTCATCTACCAATCCGACGACAATGGCTTGTTTAGCTACTGGAAGCCGTAAAACGCTTTTATACATAAAGTTCCATAGCAGAGGGCCCAGAACAGATCCCTGCGGAACTCCTGCCGTTATTACAGATTATATTTATTATATATTTTGGCGTTTGTGCCGCGATGAGCGCTTCGATGATGTGGTTCCATCTGGCGGAATTGAACGCGTTCTTGATGCCAAGAGTCACAAGTGCGCAGTATTTCCCTTCATCGTAGGCTTTCCTGGCTAGCTCAAAAACCAGTTTGGTAGCATCAACCGCTGACCAAGCCTCACGGAAGCCAAACTCCCTATTTGGTAAATAACCGGCACTATCAATTAATGAATATAGCCGGTTATAGATTACGCGCTCGAGGACCTTGCCTATTGTATTCAGGAGACAGGCAAGTCTATAAGATGTTGATTCACCTATCGGATCCCGATGTGGGGGGAACAATGTCGAAACTATCACCCACAATAATCTAGGGCCCATAAAAGAAGGGGATCTTTTGCCTTTGATTGCTGACATAAGTGACTTGTACGCTCCTCCCCATAGATCTCAGTCCGCCTGATCAAAGATTCGCCTGAAGCAATAATTTTTGACTTTTCGTGATGGCCCACTGTAACTTATTGCGTGAATGATTATATTCAAGGTACCTTTGCTCATACTCTGGCGTGTTTCTTCCGCGTTGATTTCGCCTTCTGGGAGTGACTTGCCCGGAGGCGGTTTGCCCGAAGGCTTTTTGCTGTCCGTGGACAGATGTTTACCCATGGGCAAGACCTCAACCTCAGGAGGTGGCGCCGATTGAAGCCTGGGGTCAGGAGTACTCACAGAAGGGGCCTGCTTCGGCTCGTTCATTAAGAACTGGGCCCCAATTAGATTGGTTCCTACCTAAGCAAATGAAGAATCTGAATCTAGAATCGATGAGCTTAGGGTTGCCCCTTCACTCGACGTTGGAACGTCACGATGGAGGTTTAATTGTATTTGTTGAAAAAGATTTTTGTTTTTGTTTTTTTTTTCTCATAATTAGCTACTATGGCCTCAGTTTCATCGGGGCAAGAGTAGTGGAAACTGCGGGTCGCCTAGTACACAGAGTTCACCGTTTACGGCCATATCTTAACCCCTGTGACCATTCAGCCCTCGGCACAGTAATCACACCTTGGCTTGGGGTTTTGATTATCGCTTGGCTTCAGGTGTCACCTCCCATTTCCTGGAGGATCTTCCTTACTGAGCTCCCTCACTCCCACAAGGAAACTAATCGTCGAGGGACTCTATATTCCTTTGTAGGTTATCGTGATCCTTCTTTTCTGCTTGTATGTCTGTCTGTCGGAAACGGCTGGACGGACCACAAAAATTGGTGAAAGCGTGAGCTCTGTTGTACCCTTTACTTACAGCTAGTGGCGCTATTTTGTGTTAAGTCTAAAGTGGGGCTCCCCATACATGTAAATGGAGAGTGTAATTTTATTTTTCACAAAATGTGATCATGTGGGGTATCAAATGAAAAGGCTCAGTTAGTATGATATCGGGTGAAACGTATGGGAGTGAAAGCCCGAAATATGGCCCTCAGAAAATGTAACAGGTCACGTTCTCAGAACCTATCCAATCGAAAAATTTTAAAAATATCACAGCGGTGTATCTAAACGAAATCTAGACCTCAAAATACATCCCGTTCCGATATCGACATAAATAAAGTTAATTATAGTATATTAGCATATTTTATAAATTTAGTCGGAAACCCCCCGTAAAGTTCATGCTAGAACTACGCTGGCATTTGCATAAGGGATAAGGCATAACTTTGAGAAGTTTGAAGGAAATGCAACTATTATTAATAAAGCTATAGAAGGTGAAACTTTTACATTTTGTGTGAATTTCGTACATCTAAAACGTGTATGACATCATCATAACATATCAATTCGTCAATACCACAACACAATGAGCTCACGTGAATGGTAGGTCACAGGGAAACATTTCGTTTCAATTCGTTTCTATATCAATTATCTCAGACATGTAATGTGTACAATTTTCTTGTAGTTTAAAAAAATATGAAAGAATATTTAGGCTTTTTCCCGATATATGAATGGAAAAATGTGCGTAGAAAGTTTCTCACATAAGATGAACACAAAACCTGTGCGTAGAAGGTTTCTCACATAAGATGAACACAAAACCTTTATACCCGAAACGCCAGCTTCCGGTATTCCCAATTGTTTAGTAATATTTTGTTATTTGCTTTATGTTATCTTTTTTGCTCATGCAAAATTTAGTTTTCCTAGGATGAAGAGGGAGGTTTTGATACATTTCTAAAATAGAGTAATATAACATACTATGATGCGGTACACCTCATTTGTTTTTGGTTCAAATAATAAAGTATTCATCTTTGTTGGACAGATAAATGTAGACCTTAATGTAATAAGTGTAAAATAGTAAGAAAGATAGCTAACCAGAGCAGAGGAGAGGCAACTCATCAGCCGCTGCCTCACCTCTGCCCTAGAAAAAGCGTTTACCTAATAAAGCTGCAACAGATGCAAATCGCTCCTTTTTATATAATCGCAAACACGACAAGGATGCAAATTATATCCAACTTGAAACCACTGGCCCTTCGGGTATAAAAGTTTTGTGTTCTATGTGAGAAACTTTCTTCATGCATTTTTCTATTCCCATTTCGCTAAAAACCCAAAATATTCCTTTATATTTTTTTCAAACTACAAGGTGTATATACATATAACAGACGTAGATATTATGCTCACCCTAAACAAACAAACATTACCTACTACCGAATATTCCTCTTTTTCTTCAGCCTCTGTCCCGTTCACAAGCGGGGTCGTATTGTATTTTATATGTACGTAAATTGATCCTACACATGTATATCTCTGATTTACTTCGTGCACAAAAGCATGCATATGTTTCTATAAAGTACGCATATTGAATCATCATCAACGGCGCCACAATCGGTATCCGGTCTAGGCGTGCCTTAATAAGGAACTCCAGACATCCCCGTTTTGCGCCGAGATCCACCAATTCGATATCCCTGAAAGCTATGTGGCGTCCTCACCTACGCCACCGTTCCATCTCAAACAGGGTCTGCCTCGTCTTCTATTTCTACCATAGATATTGCCCTTATAGACTTTCCGAACTGGATCATCCTCATCCATACGGATTAAGTGACCCGTCCACCGTAACCTATTAAGCCTGACTTTATCGACAACCTGGCGGTCATGGTATCGCTCATAGATTTCGTCATTATGTAGTCTACGGAATCGTCCATCCTCATGTAGGGGGCCAATAATTCCTCGGAGGATTCTTCTCTCGAACTCGGTGAAGAATTCACAATTTTTCTTGCTAAGAACCCAAAACATGAATACTGGCAAGATCATTGTCTTGTACAATAAGAGCTTTAACCCTATGGTGAGACGTTTCGAACGGAACAGTTTTTGTAAGCTGAAATAGGCTCTGTTTGGCTGCCAACAACCGTGCGCGGATTTCATCATCGTAGCTTTTATCGGTTGTGATTTTCGACCCTAGATAGGAGAAATTATCAACGGTCTCAAAGTTGTAGTATTCTATCTTTATTTTTTCAGTTTGACCAGTGCGGTTTGATGTTGTTGGTTGATTGATTTTTGGTGCTGACGTTGCCATCATATATTTTGTCTGATCTCGTGCCGCCTACTCGATATGGATGGAGGCAGTTTGTATGTCTCGGATCGTTCTTCCCATGATGTCGATATCGTCAATATAAGCCAGTAAGTTGGGTGGATTTAAAAAGGATCACACTCGTCGCATTTACCTCAGTATCACGGATCACTTTCTCCAGGGCCAGGCTAAAGAGGACGCATGATAGGACATCCCCTTGTCGTAGACCGTTCTTGATGTCGAATGGTCTTGAGAGTGATTCTGCTGCTTTTATCTGGCCTCGTAAATTGGTCAGGATCAACCTACTCAATCTTATCAATTTCGTTGGGACCCCGAATTCTCGCATAGCCGTGTACAGTTTTACCCTGACTATGCTATCATAGACGGCATATTCCAACAGTTTTTATAGATGAAACTCAGCAACGTGATACCTCTATAATTGCTGCACTGTGTTATATCTCCCTTTTTATGTATGAGACAGATAATGCCTCTTCGCCAGTCATCAGGCATTGATTCGCTGTCCCACACTTTCAGCACAATTTGATGGACCACTTAATGTTATTGGTCGCCTCCATATTTAACCAATTCGGCTGTAATTCCATCGGCTCCTGGCGACTTATGATTATTAAGCCGATGAATTGCCTGGGCTGTTTCTTCTATACTTGGTGGTAGCAGTATTTATCTGTCGTCTTCAGTTGGCGGGACCTCCAACTCACTGATGTTCTGGTTGTTCAGAAGTTCATCAAAGTACTCAACCCATCGCTCCAATATGCTCATTCTGTCGGAAATCAAATTTCCCTCTTTGTCTCGGCAGGATGAGCATCGAGGTGTGTAAGGCTTCATCCTGCTGACTTATTGGTAAAACTTCCGCGCCTGGTACGGTGCTCCCTGTACTTTTCGAGTTTACAGACCTGTTGGTTCTCCCAGGCTCCCTTTTTCCGTGTGTGAAGTCGCTTCTCCGCTCGCCGGAGTTTGTAATAAGTCTTCGCGTGTGCCCGCGTCCTTTGAGAATGCAACATTACTCGGTATGCAGCATTCATTCGTTCCGTAGCTAGTTTACATTCATCGTTGAACCAGCCGTTCCGACTTTTTTGCTGCTGGGACCAAGTATATTTGTAGCCGTATTTATGATAACGTTCTTCAGGTGATTGTGAAGATCATTTTTTGATGCTTCATCTCCAGAATTTCTGTTGACTGTGGTTATTGCGGCATCCACCTCCCTCTTATAGGTGTTGCGGAAAGCTATGTTGTGGATGGCTTCAGTGTTAACTCTCACCTGATTGTCAGGGGGGATTCTGAGTGGTGTTGTTATTCGAGTTCGGAGCACCATGCCTCGTCCCCTATATGTTCTGACGTTCATCAATGCTGAGAGGTGGTGGCGTAGTCAATTTGGTTGAAAGCGGTCCCGTCTGGAGAGGCCCATGTTTGTTTGTGGACCGCTTTCCGCGCAAACCAGGTACTTCCAACAACCATTTTGTATGACACTGCTAATTGAATAATCCGTAGTCATTTGTGTTTTGATGTAAGCTATGGGAGCCAATGTATCACCTGAATACGGGTGTCCGTCCGCATATTGAATATCGCTGGTTTAATCTACAAATATATCTATCTAATCCAATGCTTCATTTACATATGCATATAAATACATACATACTTCTGTCTCGAGTAATTGATATTGACATTCATATAAATGCTTAAAAAACTTCTTCTTCTTCTCTTTTGAGGTTCATATTTTGATCCTTCACTCTCCTATATTTCACCAGATATTGAATATGGTCCAGTTTCCAAAAGTACTCATTGAGCCCTTTTATTTGATATTCCACATGGTCATATTTTGTGAAAAAAAAATTTGCACCTACCTTTCGCGTGTATGGAGAATCATCCCCCCCTTATGTGCGTGTGTGTGTTTGAGGAGGGGGAGAGGGAAAGCCTCTAGCATTCAGACCTTAGGGGTCAATTGTACTCGATTCCCCCGTCTAACGGAATATCCCGGATTCGTTTATGTATCGCAGGATTTCCTTTAGTGGATGTGCTGCAGTTGAAGCATATCAGCACCAAAAATCTAATGTCTGATGCGTCCATAGGCGGGGCACTCATATAGAAAATGTTCCGTGAATTCCGCTTCCTCATTACAGGATGGACATGTATCATCTTGGATAATTCCCATTCTGAACATATGCCCAGCTAGTGAATTATGGCCAATGTGAATGCCCCAATACTTCTGCAAGTCTTCTTGCTTTTCGACAGGATAAACTTATATGTTTGTATGTTTGTTTGGTTTTGACAGGAAATATTTTGTGTGTTTAGCAGCATTAAGGTTTCGCCACCTGTCATAATGGGGAGCTTGTTCCAAGGTTTTGATAGCAACATCAGCTAATGCTACTGACACCCCAATTGCTGGCTCCGGTCCAGGCATGAGGAAAGTTGAAGCCTCTTTTGCTAAGGCATTCCAGATTTCATTTCCCTCTACACCACAATGACCAGGTTCCCAGAGTAATTCCATCGTATTGAACTAAAAACAGAGTTCAATCGGTTTCTACATCCCTGAACGATTTTTGAAGTAATCAAAGTACTATTCAACGCCTGCTCTTCAATCGCTCGTCAATCATCCAGATTGCTGCCCTTAGCATCACATACACTTCACCGTTGTGTATTGTCCCAAAGGAAAAGCCCACTTTTCGTTTTTATTTATATTATTCATAAATTGTGAGAGCTTGTTTCATCTTTATCTCCACATGTTTCTTCCAAAGAAGCTTCTTGTCTAGAATAACTCCCAGATATTTCACTTCTTCGGAGAGTTGAAAGGTTGTACCGCTCATCTCTGGAAGGCAAGGACCATTCAGTTTCCTCCTTTTTGTAAATAATACCATTGTGGTTTTATTTGGATTAACTGAAAGTCCATGCCTGAGACACCAACTGCCAATCAAATCAACGGCGTATTTATATTTCTAAATACCATTCCGAGATCTCGACCAACAGCCAGCACAGCCACGTCATCCGCATAAGCTTGAACGTGTATTGACAGATTTTGCAGTTCGCATAGTGAGTTAATCATACTCCACAGAAGTGGCGATGAGGGCAACCTTTCGTCGCTTCCGTTGTTAGATAGCGATCAATACCCACTTCAGCACACAGCAATCTCTGCGTTAGCATAGCATAGATCCACTTTATTATTGTCGTCAACACCATGCTCTCTGGCGGCATCACAAAGCTTTTCGAAGGGCGCACAGTCAAAAGCCCCTTCAATGTCCACAAAAACACCCATCGCGTACTCACCCTTCAGAGTTGCATCCTCTATCTATGAAACGAAAGAACGAAGAGCAGATTCGCAGGACTTTCCACGTTGGTATGCATGTTGGTTTTCATTTAGTGAGTGCGACTTAGCGCCTTCCTGCGAATGTGACGCTCAACCAGTCTCTTCAGACATTTCAGCGAAAATGATGTTAAGCTGATTTGCCTGAAGTTCTTTGGACTTGAATAGTCATCTTTCCCAGGCTTTGGTATGAAGACTACCTTGACCTTCTGCCAAGAGGAAGGCACGTAGCCCAAAGAAGACATCCTCGAAAAATATTTACCCTTCTTTAGCATCCCTGGGTAGATGCCATACATACCAGGTGCTTTAAAGTATTCAAATGATAGTATAGCAGCTCTCGCCTTTTCATGGGTAACAACCGCTCTCACAGTGAATTGAATTGAAACTGATGATTCTCAATGACACACTTTTAGGGTGCTTCCCACCATGGAACCGTTTTACCACGTTGCCCCGGTGAAATAGGATAAGCCTCTTCAAAGCACCCTAAAAGTGTGTCATTCAGAATCATCAGTTTCAATTGATCTTCTATTGCTAGAGGAGTCCCTAGTCGCCTAGGGAGCTCAACTTTGTCGCCAAGAAAATCATTGAACTTTGTCCAATCGGTTTTTCTAGGATTCCGTCTTTGTATTACAGGTAGTTCGCCTGCAATAGACTAAATTCTAAGTAACAGTGATCTGAGAGTGAGACTTCACGTAGCACTCGCCAATTTGAACATTTTCGTCACCATTACCGCAAGACGCCGTTCATTGTCTCTTATAGTCGGCCAACACTCAGAACCATAGGACAAGGCAGACGACATTGCGGGAAATTTTAGTTTGTTCGTTGATACATCAATCACAAAAAACACCAGTTGTGGCACGCCACCTCATCCAGGTTGCGTTAATGCGTGAAGCAATTTCATAACGCGGTTCTCCATTGGCCGAGATATTTAAATCGCTCAGTTCTGGACAGCTTACATGAGGCGATCATTCCAAGTTGCTCGACATCATGTTTGCTTTTAGATGCTAGAAAACATCATCTGCATAAAGTAGCGTATCGGGCGCTGGACTTTGGATGTCCCGGGTGACGATGTCAAGAGAACAAAGAGAAGTGGTAAGAGAGCGCTACCTTGATGAACACCAACAGAGACACGAAGCGGTATTGATACACCCGCCATACTTCGAACTTTACTTTTCGGATCGTGGTAGAACAATTGAACCCAGCGCACGAGATGAGTTCGTGTGGCACACGGTCAAACACTTCCTCTAGATCTAGAAATGCAATGTAAAGAGGGCGATGCTTCTCACGATGTTTCTCCATGAGTAACCGCGTAGCGTATATTGGTCAGTAGTTCCACAGTTCTTGCCAAATCCGGATTGACTCACAGTTATTTCAACGATTTCGCGAATACGGTTGTCAAGAATGCTTTCAAAAATCTTCATAGTATGGGGTAATAATCGAATCAGATGGTAATTTAAACATTCTGCTGGACTACCTTTTTTTCGATATTGGAACTCTGGTACTTTCTTGCCAATCAGATGGTGTTTTACCTTCCTGAATAATCCGATTAAAGAATTCACTGAGTCACAGTGTTGGGTCCCAGTTCTTCTCTTTCCAGAGCTCAGATGCGATGTCGTCAGGTCCTGTGGCTTTCCATGATTTCATTCCTTTTATTGTTTCCTCGACTTCAGTTGCACTGACACTCAGTTCTGGGGGCTTAACGTGAGATCCTGTCGTGTAGATTTAATCACACGGTCTTCTTAAGGCACGGATTGATTTTGTCACCACGATCAGAGCCCTGCGGAAGCAAGCTACGACGATACCAGTCTATACCAAGTGCATGGCTTAGCATTCATACTGGTGGATGCAAGACCTACCTAAATCTCTACCGAACTAAGCAGTGCGGCACCCGTGTTGAAACGTAACACCATGCCGAGGTCCGAAGGTCTCTGTTCGCTTGAACGCAACCACAACCCCCATGAAGCTTCCACTAGAGGGCCAACCGCAAACAACCGAGCTGTACTCACATACAACATTCTGCTGAAGTAGGTGAGTCCAGGCACTATCCCGGTTCCCATGGTACCAGTATACTCCTGATAAGGTTTCGTGACCAATTGCCACTTCAGATGAGTCCCCGTGCAGACTCGAGTCTGATCACCCTGAGTACCCCTTTGGAGCATTCGCCTACTGCATCACGGCCGGCCAGCCAATCCAATACAGCATCTCCCGGTGCCACCACTATGGAGGTTCTCCTCGGCCACTTGGTTTTGGTTCAGTCGACAGGGTAGCCGCCCCGTCTTCGTCACCGCCACCTCTGAGCACCATTTGCGCTGACAGGTGGAACTGCTCCGAATGTCGCCAGTGATTGTGGAAGTGGAGGATGAGCAAATTCTTCAGTTGAACTCTGCTCAAAGAATTCTCGCCATCTATTCGTCGCAGCTCGACGGTTGGTAAGCAAAGTACCGTTCTTGTCATTAATGCAACAGAAGTGTTCGATATCCTGTGTGCCTTCGTTTTGGCTTTTGCCAAGTCGACACAGATCTCTCTCGCCATCCCGAGTGCCCAGTTTATCGTAAAAATTTTTGAAATGGTCCACTCGGGTGACAGCGATTACTTTCTTTGCTTCCCGGTTGGCATTCTTATAAATTTGCCAATTAGCTAGCGTTTTATCTTCAAGAAAGATGTGGTACAGGCGTTCACCTTCACAGACCTTAATTTCAACATCGTCATTCCAAAACCAAGTACCTCGGTTGATGTACCGCTTACCTGGCTTGGTGACTCCGAGTGTAGCAAAGGCCGCTTTGTGCACCATGTCTTCCATTTGGTTCCACGATTCTTCCACATTTGTAATGGTTGCTAACTGCGTAACTGAGATCGTTTCTTCTTTCTTCTCATCAAATCGCCACCATTTATGTTAATGCGCCGCGAGCCAGTGCGGTCCTCACGCTGTTCTATCGGTCGCTTAATTCGCACAATAGCAATCAATGGCCGATGTTGAGGTGCGATGGTCTCACACTTTGCAATCAGTGACGGTGGTAAAATGTCGACGTCTTATGAGAATATAGTCGATTTACGTTTTACTGTTCCCACTATAAAATGTAGGAAGATGAGACAATCGTTTGATGAACCATGTATTCACAAGTACAAGGTCATAGGTGTCAGCAAAATCGATTATACGCTCGCCACCCTCATTGCGCGCTCCAAATCCCTTTCATCCATGACACCTGTTACCGTCTGCCCCTTCACCGACATGGCAATTAAGGTAGTAGGTAATGATGATATAGTCGTCAGCAGGCACATGACAAATCTTTTCATCAAGAAGTTGCCAGAAGGCATCTTTCTCGGTATCAGGTCGACTTGTCTGTGGTGCGTACGCGGTAAAGAAGTGAATAATCCGATCAGCTGGTATAATGGAGAGCATCAGCCGATTATCAAATCGTTTGACTTCTTTAATGGCATCACGGAAACCCTCTGAGATGGCAATGCCAACACCGTATTGAGTGTGTGCGCTACTAAAATAGAAAAGTTTATAACCAATCTTACCGCGTTCGCGTTCAATGTCGCAACTTTTGGGGCCAAACCATCGGGTTTCTTGCAGAGCGCAGATATCAATGTGCATTTTCCGAAGCGGTACTGCGAGTTCCTTCGCCTTTCCAACTAGGGTGCCAATATTTAGCATGCAGGCACGTATTTGTTTTATACGGACTAACTTACTTACGTCCTGACGCCGTCCATGCGTCAAGAACCCTTGCCTATTTCTCGACAGAACCGGGGCCCGTCCTGCCGCGTCGACTGAGCTGGATGCCCCAGCATTTTTCCGAGGCTTGTTACTCGATCCGATCATTTTGTGTCTAACGATAATGGATGCATTTTCTTGGCCGGGCCTGTCACCAAAAGAGATCAGGTAATATTTAGCATAGTAGAATAACTCCAATGATACTTTATTTATCTCTTTCCTTGGTTTCAGCATTTTGTTTCTGTTTTATTGAGAATAGCACAAAGTCCATTGCCGCAAACCCTCCTCCTTTACCTGGTCTTGGGACCAGCATATTATGTTAATATTTGATGGGAATAAATTCTGAATTCGTAATTCTGGAATATCGAGAAACAACCTTGCACTTTTTCACAGCGGTGCAATCGAAATTTGTAATTAGGTTTAAGTTAGTCTCACTCTCGAGCAATAAAGTCGTTTCTAAATAAAGTTTCTAAAAAATTTTTTTTTAATTCTCGGAAAATTCTATTACATTTTTTTTTATGATAGATAACCAACTATCATTTAACTCATGTGACATTTTGCGCCATTGCTCTGATAACAGCTAATAGTTTCTCCGGGGTATCCCTGCTGCGCTGAGCACGGCAGATACATTTCCTATTGGCGCCATCGAAAGCCTTCTGGATGCGAAAACCGTGGGTAGGATGTGGTAATTGTAGAAAGATCATTCAAACTACCGAAGTGTTCCTTGATGAGTTCCATGATTGTTTTAGTTTTTATTTTTGCGGCGACAGGGAGCACGCAATTACCTCTCCAATTGTCGCACTTAATACGGTAATATTAACGATCATCCCTTTCTTCCACTCTCTGGGAAAGGTGTTGAATTCCACAGCATTTTCGTACGATCCGAAATAACAGATCTGTAGAATCTACAAGTGCAGCTATGAATAATTCTGCGAGGGGACCATCAAACCCAGCGGATTTACTCCGTTTGCTTGCATTGATGGCCAAGATAATTTCTCACAGTCCGTATCCACATGTTATGGTGACTAGCCATTTCATCCACAAGAGGCGAAACTCCATTTAGGGATGACATATGATTAAGAACTATGGAGACGTGTTTCTCCCCTCAGCCGCTCTCCATCGTGGATGATTAGTCAACCTTTAACGCCCCTCAAGGGGGCTATCGAAAAGCTTGCGACCACATATAAGTTCTTTCGTGATGCGATATACGGTTTTGAAATCATTGCGATCTGCTGTAATTTCTACTCCCCTGACCAGCGCAATAACAAATTTCCGTTTGTCATGGCGATGTCACCCTACGTTGAATTTGTCGAGATCGTGCACGATATCGGAGCTCTAGCGCATCAAGCCAGGTCACGTCGTCACTCACAGCGATCAAAAGAGCCTCCAATCCCTTACCTTCATCGATCCGCTTCAATGATTCTGCATTCGACTAAATCTTGTAAAGCCACTTCGGAAGGTGACCGACGACCTGTGTTGAACCCGAAAAAGGAGCATTTTTAATAGCTATATAATGTCCATCAATATTCTCATTCGAATTGCTCAGGGTATCTGCCGTCCGTTCACCAAAATAGTCTAACCTGAAGATTCGAAGCTCTCTAGCCCTGCGAGAAGGGCGGACGTGCCACGCACGCTAAGTCAAGCGAAGGCAAAAGACCAGCATACGGTGATCCCTCCCAACCCCACTGACCTTATTAGAAGCTCCGTGCTCGAACAATGTTCCACATCAATGAAAGACAGTGGAAGGTACAGAACCACAGCGGAAGGTACAGAACCACAGTGGAAGTCCACAACCCATTCACCATTATCATTAGAATTAAAATATATGCTTTCCGCGCCAAAAATGCGGTGATCCAGATGAAAGTATTCTTACTGGCTGCAAGTACCGGACGATTGTTCTACAGTCAAGCTCCACTAAAATTAATTTATTAATCAACACCGAAATTACATACAGTCAGGACATAATATTACATACAGTCAGGACATAATAATCATTGGCAACTACCTACAAACCCTATGCTTGTTGAAGGAAGCTCAACTTTTGTCACAAAACCAGATAATAATGCAGATTGACAACTCCTAACACACTAATCTCCAGAACGAATTTATCATATTATGGAAATAGGTGTAGAAAAGAAGACTTTTATTACACACAAATGGACTCGTCGCACACTCAAAACAGACTCCTTGCATTCGAAAATGGCTATATGTTTTTTTACGACGAAATAGTAGTTTGACATGCCCAATTAATATATCCTTTAAAAAATCAATTCTGAACGGTCATTTATTAATTATGGTTTAAAAACTGATTTCTCACAAGGCGGAAAAGAAAACGCGATGATGGGCTGACACTTCATGTGACGTCACGGGGCAAGCAATTTGAATCTTATTTAGGTTAAAACATCCGGTTTAATGCATGTTACTTGTTATGTGCAATTAATGCACAAAAAACTTCACCCGTATGTTTACCTGGGCGGCGATAAAACATACGCTTCTGAACGATTCTCAGGCCGCACAAAAATAGATTTGCACTGAGCGGGATTCGAACCTTGGGCCCGCTGAATATTTAGTGGAATTTCTTCTCTTGTGACTTAATTTGAATTTCAATAATAGTGATACAAAATTCTAACGCAGTCGCATATTACCAATTAAGATTGAAGTTGAAGTTTAAAAAATGTTAGCTCACATTGAAATGATCCTCACGATTTAAACCTGACTCCAAAGAAACTCGAACCCGTCGAATGATGGTGATCCACTTCTTTCGAATATCCCCTTTCGGAACTGCTAAATAAACTTTCTGCGGAGTGTTTGTTTGTTTGAATATTCACGATTAATCTGTAATCCAATACCCTAACTCCATATTTACATTCGTCACTAACCGAATGAACATTCTGTAACTTTAATGTACATTCTGAATTCCCTTCCACTTAGAAATAGCTTATTCTGCAGATTCGATCGTCCCACAATACGTAGAAGCTAAAAGATGCTTAGTATGCATCTTTGAAAACGATAGAAGTAAGGGAGGCTAGAGTTAATTTAGTTTAGTTTTTGAAATGAACTCGTATCAATTAAAGATAATAAAACGTTTCTAGAAAGTAAAAACTTATTTTCAAATTGGTTCCGCAGTTGGAACCACGTTAATTATATATTTCTTCATGTTGGACTTTCAAGCAAACGTAATTGGCGCAGTCTCGAGTCTCAGAAAGAGGAAATATTTTGAGAAGACGAACGAGGATATGATTTTTTCAACTCCCAGGACCTGCAAGACAAGTCTTTCAAAAATTCACAACACGGCCCACATGGGAGGAACTTAAGAACAAATTGCGGCTAACCTTTGGAGTGAATCAATCTTATCATAGTATAATTAACGATACATTAACTTTAATATCTAAGGATTATCAAGAAAATTATGAAAAACTTTTAAACTTTTGAACTTAAGAAACGACAAATGTGCTCAAGAAACAAACAAAATATTATACCCAGAATTTTCTCCAAATAAAAACGAACCATTCATTTTTAATAAATATAAGGCATTGTTACCAGAATATTATATGGTTTTGTTAGAAGCAAAAGGATTTGATATCACGAAACTATTTTGATGCGCGAAACTAAATCAAATTATAAACTTAGTGAGAATCTCAGAACAGAGACAAAGGAAGGAACGGAACCAAACTCGACAATCCAAAAATCAAAACGCACGTAATCAACCGCGAAACAATAATCAAAATAGTCCCAGTAATCAAGTACGTCGCGAAAATTATCACAATCACTCCTATCCTGCACAAAATACTCCCAGTAATCAATATCGTCAAGGGAACTATCGTAGTCATTCCTGCCCGGCTCAACAACGAGAGCCCACCTGGTAACAACCCCAACAGCATAACCAGATTCATCCCGTCCCAATGGACACAAATTTTCAGCTATCAGCCTCGGAAACAGATCCCAATTTTATAGAACAAGAAACACCCCCCGAGACAGTTAACAGCCTCGATGAGCAAACAATCGCAAGAAATAAACCACTTCCAATTCTAAAACTTACTATCGAAAATGAAATCATGCCTGTACTTACTGACACAGGATCCACGACATCAAGTCTAGACCTAAATTGTTTAAGACATATCCCCAGAATAAGAAATCTTGAACCAACTAACACAGGGTCCAGGGTCCCATTTCCCCTGGATATAACACAGAATATATGCACTAAACCTCCATTAGAAATTCCCCCCGCCGAATATAGAATGTTTTGGAATCAGATGAACTACTCACGGCGAAAATCAAAGCCATAATAGGACAGAATATCCTATTCCCCTCTGAACGTAAGACTGACAATGGGAAAAGGAAAACTTGAAATAAATAGTAAAACACCTAATTTTGATTATGTTATACCAAATGAATTATTTAATTTTTACTTCGAAACAACTACCGAACAGAAATTGTTCGAGCAACTAAATCAAGAGGGAATCAAAGTCCTCAAAGCGATATTAAAACACAATCATGATATACTCTATCGTGAAGGTGAAAATTTGACCTGCACTACTAAAACCAAACATAGTATAGTAACAAAAACAAATAGATTGGTTTATTTAAAAATTACCCATTTCCCATTTACACATGAACAAGAAGTAGAAAAATAAGTGAAGGAAATGCTACAGCAAGGAATTATCAGTCCTTCAAACTCATCTTACAACGCACCTGTGTGGGTGGTTCCAAAGAAACTCTGGCCTTGAAAATGGCGTATAGTAATAGACTATCGGTATTTCAACAAAGAAACAATCGACGACAAGTTCCCTATTCCGAATATCGATAGCTAATTTTAAAACTTGGAGAAAGCTCAGTATTTTACTACCCTAGATTTTACAAAAGGATTACATCAGATAGAAATTCTGGAGGGAGATAGGCCTTTCGAATTGAAGAATGCGCACGCCACTGTCCAAAGAATGATAAGTTGCGAATATATCAACAAAATTTGCGTCTTTTATCTGGACATTTTAATCACACCAAAACATGAAGGATAATATAGAAAAAATCTTGAATACCCTTCGAAAACACAAACTTAAGTTGCAAATGGACAAATGCCAAGTTTTTTGCTAAAACAAACAGAATATTTAGAGCACACTCTTTCAACCGAAGGCATCAAACCAAATATCAATAAAATTAGTGTAATTGAAAATCTAGAAATTTCAATAATTTCAAAACGTATAAAATCCTTTTTAGGTATAACCAGGTATTACAGGAAATTCATAAAGGATTATGCAAAAATAGCATTACTCCTAATAAACGCTTTAAAGAAAGATTCCAAGATCAACCCGAAGAATCCCAAGTACATTTATGCGTTTGAGAAACTTAAGCAACTAATAACCAAAGGACTAGTGGACAAACAGCAAGTTTATGAAAAACTCGTACGTAAAAAACAACGGTGGTTAACATACCATAACAAAACAGAGGGAACTTCAACAACTTATCAATATCCCTCAGATATATATTAAAAACGCCGACAATGAACGAACTAAAATTGAACCTAAATACATTAAAGAATTTGCAACCATTGTCTCTGTCAAACCAACCAACCAATCAACCAACGACCAAATATTGAAATCAAAACATTTTAAAGGTAACCCAGTTAACATAATTCAGCCGAGAATTCGAAGGAACAAAAAGTTCTATGACCCTAAACCAAACCAGAAAATACTTACAAAAGATCAACGTAAAAATACCCAAAATTCCATGATAGAAAAATCTCCTGATGAAGTAATAATAAACAAATTCAGAATTCAAATAACAAATAGAGACATACAAACACTAACGGACAACAATTGACTTAACGACCAAGTCATTAATTTCTAATTCCAATTGATTAAACAACGAAGTATAACAAATTCTAAACTTCCTAAAGAACACCCTTTCGACATATTCTTCACCATAAACTTACGTAACGCTATGACCGAATTCCATCACAATCTTTTACGTGTTAATATCTTCCAATACGATTTACTCTTATTTCCCTTGCACGTTAATAACAACCACTGGAGTTTAGCCAGAGTGGACCTAAGAAACAGAAGTATCAACTACTATGATTCTCTAGGTCAATTCAATTACCAAATCCTTAATATTTTGGAAAACATGATCCATAGGGAAGCCGAAAGGCTCCAACCCGAAACAATTACATATAGATCGCCATTCGTTAAAATCACATCAATAGATATGCCCCAACAATCAAATTCTTATGACTGTGGAGTTTTTACCTGTATGGCTGTGTACCTAGCCCTTGATAAATCTCTCCTATTTACTCAGGCAGATATGCCTTTCCTTCGTAACAATATAATCTTGGAAATCATTCAAGGGAAATTAACGAGTGATTTTTATACCATTACAGGTCCCTAAATGAACCATAATCACCCTTATTTTTTGATTAATGATAATCACAATCAGGCATTTTGCTCATGAAAACAGAATCTACTTACCTTATTAAGGACCAATATCACATCTATCACCAATTAAATTTAAAACAATATTAAACGATATTACTGCAGTTATTCGCCTTACAGTAGACAAGCTAGATACCATACAGTAAATAAGAAGTTTCTAGAATTCAACGGAAGTAACACAAATCAAAATATCCAATTCAGAATTCCGGAGAAAATCCGAATCTTTTTCAATTATCTTATACACTAGCAATATAAACGCGGTTGGTGGTTATTTGGTCTAATGGACAACGAGAATTACAACGAAATTACAGAACACTTACAAATCATGGACATCAATAATTATAACACAATAGACAGAATCGATAGGCAAAGTAAAATTAATAACGACTTTACTAATAACATTGAACGAATTATTGCAAATACCATGATCAACCGGTATCCGGTCTAGGCCTGCCTTAATAAGGAACTCCATATATCCCGGTTTTGTGCCGAGGTTCTGGCGTCCTGGCCTACGCCATCGCTCCATCTCAGGCAAGGTCTGCCTCGTCTTCTTTTTCTACCATAGATATTGCTGGACCATCCTCATCCATACGGATTAAGTGACCCGCCCACTGCAACCTATTGAACTGGATTTTATCCACAACCTGACGGTCGTGGTACCACTCATAGATTTTGTCGTTATGTAGGCTACGGAATCGTCCATCCTCATGTAGGGGGCCAAAAATTCTTTGGAGGATTCTTCTCTCGAATGCGTGAGACGTTTCGAGCGGAACAGTTTTTGTAAACTGAAATAGGCTCTGTTGGCAGCCAACAACCGTGGGCGTCATCGTTATAGCTGTTATGGGTTGTGATTTTCGACACTAGATAGGAAAAATTTTCAACGGTATTCTTCCCGTTTTACCAGTGCAGTTTGATGTTGTTGGTTGGTTGGTTTTCGGTGCTGACGTTGCCACCATATATTTTGTCTTGCCTTCATTAATGTGCAGCCCAAGATCTCGCGCCGTCTACTCGATCTGGATGAAGGCAGTTTGTATGTCTCGGGTCGTTCTTCCCATGATGTCGATATCGTCAATATAAGCCAGTAGTTGGGTAGATTTAAAAAGGATCGCACTCGTCGCATTTACCTCAGCATCACGGATCACTTTCTCCAGGGCCAGGCTAAATAGGACACATGATAGGGCATCCCCTTGTCGTAAACCGTTGTTGATGTCGAATGGTCTTGAGAGTGATCCTGCTACTTTTATCTGGCCTCGCAAATTGGTCAGGGTCAACCTACTCAACCTTATCAATTTCGTTGGGATACCGAATTCTCTCAAAGCCGTGTACAATTTTACCCTGGCTATGCTATCATAGGCGCCTTTAAATTTGATGAAAAGATGGTGCAACTGATGTCCATATTCCAACAGTTTTTTTTTGTCGCTTGCCGCAGAGAGAAAATCTGATCTGTTGCTGATGTGCCTGGAGTAAAGACTCTTTGGTATGGACCAATAATGTTCTGGGCTTATGGGGCTATCCGGCCTAGCAAGATAGTGAAGAATATCTTATAGATGGTACTCAGCAACATGATACCTTTATAATTGCTGCACTGTGTGATATCTCCCTTTTTATGTATGAGACAGATAATACCTCTTCGCCATTCGCCAGGCATCGAGTCGCTGTCCCACACCTTGAGCACAAGTTGATGAACCACTTGGTGTAATTGGTCGCCTCCATATTTAATCAATTCGGCTGTAATTCCATCGGCTCCTGACGACTTATGATTATGACGAATTGCACGGACTGTTTCTTCTACACTTAATGGTGGCAGTATTTCTGTATTTGTCAGTCGTCTTCAGTTGGCGGGACCTCCAACTCGCCGATGTTCTGGTTGTTCACTAGTTCATCAAAGGACTCAACGCGTCGCTCCAATATGCCCATTTTGTCGAAAATCAGATTTCCCTCTTTGTCTCAGCAGGATGAACATCGAAGTGTATAAGGCTTCATCCTGCTGACTTAAAACTTAGGTGACTGGTGCGGTTGTTCCTTGCACTTTTCGAGTTCACAGACCTGTTGGTTCACCCAGGCTTCTTTTTTCCGTCTGTGAAGTTGCTTCTCCGCTCGCCGGAGTTCGTGATAAGTCCCCGCGCCTGCTCGCGTCCTTTGATAATGCAACATTGCTCGGTATGCAGCATTCTTCCGTTCCGTTGCTAGTTTACATTCTTCGTCGAACCAGCCGTTCCGACTCTTTTTGCGACTTAGGCCTAGTATGTTTGTAGCCGTATTTATGATAACGTTCTTCAAGTAATTTGTAAGATCATTTGTTGATGCTTCATCTCCAGAATCTCTGTTGACTGTGGTTATTGCGGCATCCATTTCCTTCTTATAGGTGTTGCGAAGTGATGTGTTGTGGATAGCTTCAGTGTTACCACTCACCTGATTGTCAGAGGGGATTCTAGGTGGTGTTGTTATTCGAGCTCGGAGCACCATACCAATGAGATAGTGATTCGAGTCTATATTGGCCCCCCTATATGTTCTGACATTCATCAAGACTCAGAGGTGGCGGCATTCGATCAACACGTGGTCAATTTGGTTGAAAGTGTTCCCATCTGGGGAAACTCACGTATGTTTGTGGACCACTTTCCGCGCAAACCAGGTACTTCCAACAACCATTTCGTGTGACACCGTTATCATTTGTATTTTGATGTAAACTATGGGAGCGAACGTATCGCCTGAATACGGGCTCCGTCCCTACTTGGCTGTTAAAATCCCCAAGTTGGAGGGTTCGTTCTACTGCCTCGTAGACGGTATCCTTCTCCGACTCTGCAGTCTGTTCTGTAGGGGCATGCACGTTAATGAGGCTTACGTTTCTAAATTTGCCTGCCAAGCGCAGAGTGCATAGCCTTTCGCTTATGTTTTCAAAGCCAATAGCAACAGGTTTCATTTTTTGGCTGACTAAGAAACCTACACCGAACAAATGGTTTACTTTACGGCCGCTATAATATCTGGTGTAGAAACTCTTCTCCAGGAAACCGATCCCTGTCCAATGCATCTCTTGCAATGCTGTTACATCAGCCCTATATTGGGACAGGGTATTGGCTAGCTGCTTGGCAGCTCCATCTCTGAACAGGGAGCGCACATTCCATGAGAAAATGCGCAAATCGTTATTCCTCTTTCGTTGCCGGGTCGGCGTTGTAAAATCCATCCAGTCTGTGCCTACCGCCGGTTCCGGTTGGGTAAACCTGGAGGCCAGCGGTCACCACGTGGAGGTGGAAATAGGGTTTGGTAGTAGAGCTGTTGGTGTTGGTTCAGTAGGCGTTTCCCAGGTTTTATGCTCCATCGTGAGTACCAATCAAGGAGAACAAATATACAAAAACTTAACAGACAATACAATCTAACTATGCCCAAATTTAGCAACATTACCCATCAAACAAATCACATACTCACTGATATTCAGATAAATCAAAATTTAGATTTCATTAAAGCAGAATTAGAGAAAATAATGGATAACATAAATTCAGCACACACAGGTATTATGACTCGCTCATTACTTTCCCACAACGAAATACATTACATTACATTCTCCCAATTAACACAAATAGCAATAAGTGTACTAATTAAGGAATTAAGGAAATATTCGTATTAATAATAAATGTACCAATCTTAACCCAACTTTGACTTACATACCATGTTAGACAAATACCAAACAAGGAAAATCAAACTTTAAATATAAGCATAAAACCTATAATTCAATATCATGGCGAATATTATCAGCCAAAGAAACACGTTAGAAATTTAAAAAAACAAAGTAGAATATCCAACAAAATACTGCTTTGTTCCAGCAAATAATGTTACTCAAGTAGAAGAAATAGAGAAAAGACTTCTCCTAGTAATTAATGTAAATGAAAAAATTAATCAAAATTGTAACGAGAAATTGTACAAGTTAGAAGATACATATATCATAAAATTTCAAAATTGTCAAATAAACGTAGCTAAACGAACATACACTCAGTCTCTTTTAATCCTTGATACTTTTATAAATATAACTAATTTACAGCCCGATGTTAACATTCCTCAATTAAAAACTTAAAGACATAAGAAACTTTGAAGCAATCCAAGAAGTAAAGTATTACCACAAATAAAATACAATAACTTTCAGTATAATTATAATTATTATACTTTGCATAATTACCAGTACTTTCATATACGTTTATAAAAAAAATAAAGAAACATTAATTAAAATTAATAATGTATTTACCAAAAATCCTTTAGAAATACCCTTACAAAACTTTGAGGACAAAGTTCAGTCAAAGAAGCTCTGCAGATTCGATCGTGCCACAATACGTAGAAGTTAAGAAGATGCTTAGTATGCATCTTTAAAAACGGTAGAAGTAAGAGAGACTAGAGTTAGTTTAGTTTAGTTTTGGAAATCAACTCGTGTCAATTAAAGACAATGAAACGTTTTTAGAAAGTAAAAACTTAGGTTTCAAATTGTTTCCGCGGTTGGAACCGCCTTAAGGGGGTCATCCCGTGTGTCGGATCCGCGGAATTGAATTTTTTTTGTGGCATCGATTGTATCTAGATATAGTGTAGGGCGTATATGGGCAAAGTGTTTTTTTGATATTCGAAATCGTTCGGAAATTATAGTGTTAAACACGTAATAAGTCACATGCCAAATTTATGTCGATCGCCGTAATAAAGCTCTTATTTATCGGTCCGAATGACGTCCGAATGTCTACGCTAAGAGTACAAGAATTGAAGCCAAGGCTGCACATGTGTTTCTTCAAGAAACCTAAGGTTTATGGATTAGGTATAGCAGATTAATGGTTAGTAGTGATTTTATGGCTAAAAACCACATCTTACTTTTTAAATACGTTTTTCTCGAAACCGCATATTGAAAATCGGCTGCCACCATAGCCGAAAATCTATCCAACGAAATTCTTTAAAATTTTCAGGACTTATTCAGAACATATTTCCACGGTCCGCAAACTAAGATAATTGCGATTCATTCGGTAGTTTTTTTATTCATTCGAAAAAACACCAAAATTCACCAAAAAAGTTTAACACCGCAACGCGGACTGTAGTTAAGTCTGTCCATTAACACGCCGTTCACTTTTTTCTTTAAGATGATCATAGCGCCCTCTAGCGTGGCAGCAACACCTTTTTTGGGGGTGGGTGCATAAATTGCTCTGTATTTCAATAACGGACTATGTTATCGGGCTGGAAAATTACTATACACGCTCAAGATATTAGTAAATCTATGGTGAAAAATTCGTATCTGCACCTTTATCCAGTTCTTCACAAAAAATTTCTAAAAAAAGCGAAAAAACGGCCTTCACACGGAGATGACCCCCTTAATTATATTTTTTCACGTTTGACATTGGTGAAAACATAGCTCGCCCGACATCATTTCGCACCTTTATATTTTTATGAGTAACTTGCAAGTTGCCGGTCTACTAAAGTTTCTCGGCCAGAATTGTGACGTCATAAACATGGCGCGGGCTTTTCAATGATAATTTCAAACTAACAGGTTTTTTCAAAATCGGTCGTTTAGAGATTTATTAGATTGCACTGTAGAAGCGATTCCGTCATTAACGAAAATAAGGGGGGGGTCTACTAGCATTATGGTTCCCGCCTTGTTTAGAATATTGCTACTCCCCATAACATCAACCTATCATGCGATGTTAACTTCAACTCCTATAAAACAAAAAGGCAATAACGCTACAATAAAGTATGTCGAGACCAGTTAGAAGCGTACTCTAAAATTCGAATTTCTTTCGTTATTTGATTCAAATTTCAGTCGCCTATAAAGGATCGTTATCGTACAAAAAAAGAAAACTTCACTATTTTCAAAAATGTATTTTCTGCTTCGCTTTAATTTCATACATCTTTTGTTCTTATTTTCCTCATTACATGATATTAGTTTATATTACAATTTGGCCTATTTTTGTATAATTTTTCATTATATTAAAGTGATCAATTTAATAGATTCCCATGATTCTACTTTGTATTTTCGTTTATTTATCCCTCCTGTTTTCTCCTGGTCACTGAAATGTATTATTTTCTCATCTCTTTATTCTACACATTCAATTCAATTCGAATTGATTTGGAAATAGTCTTCATCTAAATAATAATTTAACCTTTGTTGGAACTTAGATTAGATTTGATCATGGTTGATAACTTATCTGCAAAATGCTATTACTTGTCTTCATTCACTAATATTAATAGATAAATGTACTTACTCCGAAAAAATGTTTACACTATATTCAATTCGCCCCTACAGTAATTGTATAAAGTTTTCGTCTCACTTTAATCCTAATCACGCTTTTAATATAGAATTTGTTTTTTTTTTTCAGATTTCTCTCGTTTTTTACAGTTCACACTTTTAATAAATTAGTCATGTAATAAATATTGCAATAAAGGTCTAAATTCAGTATCGTGACAATGCATCCTATTCTTGTAATAAACCGAATATCAAACATCTCTTTTCCCATTCTTCACAAACAAGTAATACATTCAGAATGACTTCCTATTCGCAGTAACAATAAATAGCAATATCGAAGTTCAAACAATTTGTGTCTTATTGGCTATAACACTAATTCTTCTTTAGCTTCACGTGCTAAATAATTTTGTTTTTTTCATCTCGAAAAAAAGACTGCGGTAATCTCCGATACTTTAATAACAAGCCGTTACTTGAAACAGTGAATCAAATTTAGACACCAGCGCCACGTTGGTTGAAGTTAATGTATAGATTTCGCCATTATAATATAGTTCATTAATTTGACCTTTCCCACTATTTATGTTAGAAAGGCCTTTTTCCCTTTAAATAACAGAAAACACTGCACCAGCCAGACGACCAACCATAAAAGAAAGAAATCAACATTTTCGATCATGCTCTAAAGCTAAAAAAGCAAAAATTTTCAAAACAATGGATGAAACTCAAATCTGGCTTTCATAATTTTGTTTACAAATCATAAGATATGCCAAATGCCTTGGTCAGCATACGCTATTTTTGAACAGTCAGACGGTCATTTGGCTTTACTATTAGTTTTCGTGCTCCCCGTGGTTGTCCCTAATTGCCACTTAATTGACTGGCGACAATGTTGAAACGTAGGCCATAATTATTTCAACAGAGTAAAAAACTTAAACTTAACTTAAAATTCGTTATGCGTTTCCATCAACCCTTTATAAGTAATTTTGTTATACTATCAATTTAAAATGGTAGAAACAAAAAAACTACGTATCGAAAACCGTTCTTCTGTTGGATTTCCATTTTGTAGCTAGCAAAAAACACGGAGTTTACTATACAATGTTTATAGTATTGGAAAAAAGGAACTAAATGGAACAAGATCAGGCAAGCGACAACTCACATCATTGGGGTAGTATTGAATCATTGGGAATTAAGTCAGGGCAAAATTCAAGTATCTCCACGGAAGCCGATGCTATTACATTACCTGCAAGTGTGGACAATAGTATAAATCTTATTGAAAACGTAAGTTATCCGGCCGTAAATAAAAAATATCGTTCTCGTTCCTAAACTGTAAGACCTCAAAGCTTTCGACGTTTTGAAAAGCAATTTTGTGGTTACGTCTTCTATAGAGCAACTCTATACTATCGGTTTACTATCAGTCTAGCATCAATTCAATCTGCAATCAGTCAACCGCACCACAGCAGACTGACAGATTCTATTTGAAGTTTTGAATAATTTTCGTCAGACTGGCTCATCAGCCCATCAGCCATTGCATTTGCACTATCAGACAATGAACTCATTGTGTAAGGTTGCTCATACACATGGAAAACAATACATACTACTGCATCTTGAATTGCGGAAAAACACGAAAACATGATGACGATTCAGTGATATTATGGGCATAGGTCATTTCATGGAACGGTAGATTTAGTTTCTCTAACTAACGACAACGTAACACAGATACATGGGCCTTTCCATAGGAAAATGCACCTTGCACCAAAGGGAGAGTTACGGGAAATTTTGAATATGAAGTTGGAAGTCAAGTACTAGATTAACCTCCACTGAGCCCGAACCTAAAGATCATTTGAGTATGCTTGGACGTATATAAAGTGTAACCATGGTGTTGACGAGCGCTATGCTGACCACATTGCCTCCTACAGTGTACCGTTACCGTCTTGAATGAAGTGATCTAACATACTTCAAGGCCCTGATCCAATATGGATTGTTGCGCCAACGATTATTATTATATGGTGTTGACGCTAAAAGAGATGTGAGGGAAGTTAGGGGGTGAGAAAAGCGGTTATTCACAGCACTATTAATAAAACATTTCGCTTAGTAATCTGTTTTTTTTTTTGCCTTTTACATAAATTGTTAATAATTGGTATTTATGGCCAATTCTGAGATACATTATTTTTTTGTTCTGGTCCCTCAAATGTCTTCAGTACTCTCTATACAACCACAGAAATAAAAATTTATTTCACAAAAACACTAACAGTAAAGCCAAAGAGGAAAATATAGAATCCAGTTGACGAAAAATAGCGTACGTTGAAATAAGATAGTAAATGCCAGGTGCTATATCACGCGTATATTTATGTAGGTTTATTAATTTTACATGGATTTTCAAGTTGAGAGAGACGCTAACAAAACTCATAAGTATTCAAGGCAAAAATGAAAATCTAAAGACGAGCGAAAAACAAATTTAGATCTTCAAGATACAGGTACTACCCAGGGTTCTCAAAGTAGACTTGTCAGTATGCAGGATATGTATATGTTCCAGTGATATAGTATCATCTAAGAATTACTGTACTCATTGAATTTAAGCTTAGAATGAATTTAATAACGTGGTAATTAGTGAACTTTAATTTCAATTTTTCACTCTTAGGCTTACTGAAGGCCGTTACATGAATAAATGCCTTCTCCTTTGAAATTGTCTCAGTTTATAAAATAGATTTTTTTTCGAAAATCAAAACATTTATATAATTTTAGACAATATTCCTAGTTTCGTTCACGGCATGTTATACCCAGCAAGTCTCAACTGTTCGCTATATACCACCTTAAATATATTGTTGAATTTACTATTCTTTATAATAGAAAGTTTGAGTCGGAATTGGGGAGAGCCACTGGCCTGCAAAATCAAAGAAATTTGAAGCTGTAGTTCTCATAATATTTTCTTGATTCAAACCAAGCAAAAGTACAGCATTCTGCATACGCGCTCAAAGTTACAAGGATTATCAGGGAGCCTTTTCAATAGCATACCGGCGGCTACACGACAAAAGTTCTGTTTTTAGAATAGATAGAATCGTTGAAGTCTAATTGCTTGGCACTTGGTGTTCACAATAGGTAAAATCCGACATCTGGCAAGATTGTGATGAAAAAAAACGAATAATTATTTATTTTTTTAATTTTTAGAGAATAACTATTTCAATGGAACAATTTGAAAGTACCCATTTGCTCAAAGGCCCCTAGTTCACAAAAATCATTTCCACTTAAGTCTTTAAATTCCCGTCTTGGCAAACTATTGGTGAAACTAATTTGCTAGAATACGCTGTATCCACTTTGCATAACAAACACCCAATAAAACACATAGTCAAGCTTGGCCGTCGTTTCATGATTTTGTAAGATATGTCTCCCCAGAGTTCTTCACTACGATTCGAAATTATCTTTAAAAAAAACTATAATCAAGAGGACATTGTTTCCGAGAGTTTTGTCTAACGAAAAATGAGAGGTACAGATGAAAAACTAAAAATAAACACACTATGGTTAATTTTCTATTTAAAAAATATTTTTCTTTTTTATTACTTTAATAATTTTTAACAACTGTGCCCATGATCCTCTATGGTGTTTGCATAGCTAGGCAACATCCTGCGACCATTAAATACATAGTTGTCCCTTGTTAGTATAGAACATATCATTGATCAAAAACCATACTTTTTATTTTGATACTCATAAGAAAAAGAACATCGGCAATGTTCCACTTAAAACGGCATATTAAAATTAAACTATGTATACATTTTGTACATCGAAAAATTTTCAATTTTTTTACTTTCTATTTCATCTAATATAAATTAATCGAAAATAATAAAATAAATATGCATTAGAAATATAACTGCGTCGTCTGGTGCAACAAGCCAAACTTGACTTTAATTGTTTGAAATGATTTGTTTGCACTTAGCAAAACAGATTGAATCATTCCCAGAAGAATTGTGTACAACAATTGAAGTAATTGCTATTCTACGCACGCAAAACCAATCATTTCATTGTTTCCTTAGTGTTCGACTTGTTTCTGTGTGTGTAGTGTATATTTGCGTGTCATGTCATTCCTTCACTTCCATGACATTTCCATTTCAATTTCTCTACTTTGCCCTATTATACTGCTTTATAAATGTACGCTACATCATCATATGTACACACCTAAAAGCGCTATATTTTATACGATAGATTAAAAAATGTTTTTAGACATTTCATTAACTCGACACTTACGAAATTTTAAATAAACTTAACATTAATTTGTTTCTTTATTGATGGTCAGTGGAGTACTGATAAATATTCAATCTGCTTCTGTAGTTTCCCTAACTGAAATACTCAATTACATAAGTTAATTCTGAATGTAGCGTTATCAAGTTGTATACGTACGAACATAACATCTTCACATAAAAATCTAATGCACAAACACTTCGAAAATCATATGTAAAATGTAGTAATTTGTTTATCATAATTGAACTATATGCAATTATTGATTTTTAATGGTTTATACTTTACTTATAAATTATTTCTGTACTTTAAGACTTATTTGTATTGCAGTAATTGTCAATAGAATCATTTACAATGCCTGTAGTATATAATAAATCTATTTCACTATTTATATAAAATATACTTTTGCTTTAAATCTTATCACTATTTCCTCTATTCAAACTTTCACTAAATGTAAACTTGCAAATATAAATTAAGTTCCTTTTGCGTACATTGTTTCTTTTGCATTTGAATAATTTAATTCATATTAAACGAATTAGCGTTGACTTATGTCTATTTTGTCATATCTTAGATTAGTTGTGGGTTTTTGGATGTTAAGCTATTACGGCCTATGGTATATATATACACACTTAAACATATATATATCAATTATCTAGCTTTAAAATATATTTGTAAAAATTGTATTACAAGACTCGTCTTCTCCCGTCTGTCTATAACGTCTACTTTTTATTTGCTTTTTTTGTAAAATTTTGTATTTATACATTGAGCTAAACGAAAATAATTATCGAAAGAAACTAAACAAAATACAACGAGAATCTCATTTTTGATTACTGTCTCTTTATGTGGTAACCTAGCATTAAATGATTAGAAAACCCCTAAAAACAAATTTTACGATTGAACTGTTTTTGTAGCCGATTTGCTGAAAGTAATAAATCCCTGGAAAATCATGACTCAATTATTGGTCTCCTTTGGCTTTTTTTCACTAAAGGTTTGCTTCTTTCGCAGAATTATAATGCATTTTACGTGCGGTAGATTCATTTTCGGATTTAACCAACTGTGGAGCAAAGCCCGTGGCCGCTGATCAAAAATTGCCTTTTCCTTAATCGATCAATACGCACGGTATCGTTAGATATTAATCAATTAAACATAAAGCAGGATTGCAGTAACAGAAGTAGAATCCGAAAAAATATATCAATATTCTTAAGGGATAGTATTTGGTTATCATGTGACGTAACAAAGACGGGATAAATTGTACGTTTTACTAGAAAAACTACTATAGCCTTCCTGTAAAACAAGGATTCAATATTCTTGACCCAGAAATCATCATCATGGTTGTGAGCTTTCGGAGCTAATTCTCGTCATTCAAAACACCCTGGAATATAATCCAGTATAGACGATCGACGATATTTGAAGCATAGAGTGAGTCACTAGAAAGGCACTGGCTACCAAAACGCAAAATAAGAACTGTGATATCGGAGGGAGACTTATTGGGAAGACTGACGAGATATTTAGCTGAACTGAATTTTATATTTGAAATTTTGGAAGATAATCTTTATTATAGTACTTTGTTCAATTGATAACCTGCAAGTACCAGAAGACGCATATTAATGAAGACTGGAACGAATAGACGTAACGGAAAATGTGCTCACTTGTACAAAATCCGGAAAGCGAGATGTGAAGTGTTTTCAAATAGACCAACTACTACCCAAATTAAAGATTTCTCGGCTATATGCGTACACTGACTTTGTACGCATGTGTGAAAGACATAATAATCGACCCCTATATTGCTCGAGGGATTTCCTACTTATCACTATTGAGAAACTATGATTCAATCTTCTATTACCTTCAATCCTCTAGTTGGTCATTGTGATAATCATATTTTCCTATGTTATCATCTAAAAATATACACTTATATCTGAATTCAAAGTAAATTGCTGTCTGCGTAAAAATTTGTTTCTTTTCCATGCTTGCTTGGTGTGTATAAAATACAAATTTTGCTTACTTCCTGTCTACGGGGCGACTTAAATATTATACCTATTAAAATAGCATCTAATATCACAGACATTATGAAAAGAGGTCTTAACAGAGCCCTCGTTTGTTGTATTCAGTAACTAGGTATTAAAATTGAATCCACCTTGATTTTAGTATTCCTTCTAAATACCAGAACACGTTATACCCCTCTCAACGCAACCATCTCAACATAACCCTTACGCCATTGACGCCGCCATATGATACAATTGCATCAGTACTTGTACATTTATAGGCAAACATGAAAGGCGGTCGTGTGTGTTTGAGTCCATGGCTAACCACGAAAGAACATTATAACCTTCCAAAACGTACCTAAGGACATCGGCAGTGAAACTCGAGTCGAGCGGATGATCGGTAGCTGATGAGTGATTTTGAATTAGCGGGTCATCACTTGACTGTTGTATTGCAGATACGTGCAGATGTAATGCTGTTTTCAGAAATACTGGACAAACATTTTCCATGTGAGGGCACGATGACCAAAACCAAGGAGGCATGGGACCAGTTGGTGCTGTTGACACTAAGTAGCCTAACGCCAAAGGCTGTTGGAGCACTGTTCCGACCTGTGAATGGATTTACCATAAATTTTCATATACTCATACTGGATATAATAATATAAATTTGCGCATATTTTCTACGTTAGTATCAGGCTACTATAGTAACAAAACCTAATTCGTATTTTCTGTAACGTTAATTTTCAAAACCTAAGCAGGAAAGTTAATTTGCAAATATTGGTCTCCATACTTTGAAATACTTTCATAGTTTCCGGCAAGAGAGCGAAAACAGATTTGAACATGTTCATAGCTTTCTGATATATTTCCAGAAAGCTTCCAAATATGGGTTGTATCTAATATATTTCGTATTAAATTAGACGCTTTCGTTATTTTCAATTTGAGCTAGCAAATACCTGCGACTTTTAAGCATAAGATTTTTTATAAATTAGACGGGATATGGTTTATAAAATGTTTTTATGTGACGCAAAATTTAAATATATTGATCATCGAACAGTGAATTTCCTATAGAACCTCTCAAATAATTCCAAATAAAAAAAACACTCCTGATCGAATTTCCACCCAAGAAATTGTCAAACAAGAAGCAAATGTATGTATGTATTTATAAACACTGTGTAACAATTGCCTAAGTTCAACGTAGTTTATAATTTTTCTATTTTCTACTTAGCTTTTTCTTCATACAGACAAAGTTAAAAGTTATGAAGATAACGCGAAGAGAAGATTATTTTGGGGAGACTTTTCACAGTCAGCAATTTTCTTTGTATTTTTTTTAGTGTACTAATTCGAACCAAACGAAATTGGAGCAATGTAATATATAAAAACATTCGGCAAAGGACCGCATTTACGGATACTTCGCTTACTGAGGAATCTCGACGCAGAGTATATGGTGAAATTATACCAGAACGCATTGTTGAAATCTGCTAGATCATTGTATGGAGAGGATCTGAGCGAATAGCTTTGGCAAAAGGATAACTATCCCAAACAACATCGCCGATTGTGTAACAATATTCAAATTTCAAATAAGATAGAAGTTTGAAGAATCACAAATTGCCGCATCTCTGCACTGACAATAACTGCACTGCATGTTTCTTGGTCATTCAACTTAAAAAAATTCAATGGTTTATTATCGTTGTACCTTAACATTTGTTTTGCAGATTATCTAAATTCGTCTTTAAGCTTAGATAGATAGATAATGAAAAAAGGTCATTGGTTCTTAATTCAGTACGATGCAATATATGTGTGCTTCATGGCTTTAACAATTTTCCCTTGAAAACCGTATTATTTCTAAAATAGGGTTTACTTCATCTTCAGGGAATATTTAAAAATACGAGAAAAGTAGGTTTTAAGTAAATTAAAAACATCAAAAATAGTATTTCACGCACGAAGCACATAACTATCATGAATACATACCTCTTCAATGTCTTGTGCATCATGCATATTTCTCAACGAATTGAAAGCATTTCCTCCAGTTCCGGGACTTTGCCGACTGCGATTATCTTCCATGCACCCAGGGCTGCCATGATTTGAATTTCGTTCCGGACTTTGTTGCATTGGTTCTGATGACAGAAAAGACAAGCGTTATTGTTTGTAGAATATAAGAGCAAGACTTAAATCACCTTCCCAATCGAAAATGTCACCCATTGAATTTACATCGCCAATTTGTTCATCTTCCTCGCCAAAATCGAATATCATATCATCATTTTCCAGACCATTTATATGTGTTTCATTGAAAGCTCGTTGATAAGACTGTAAGAAGAGTTCATTTACTCCTTATTACTCATATAACTTGTGTGCAATCAGAGTCAATCAAAAATCACGTGATTCCTCTCTTGCATATAAAATTTCAAATTCCAAAATTTCATTTTCTTGCATCCAGAAAGCATATATTTCTGCAAACTTTGGCTAATACATATGTACCAAAGGCACCAAATATACGATTTGTGGAAATCAAGTTTGATATGAATTTCAGAAAGGCAACATACCTGACTCACAGCACTGGTCGGAAACACCAATATGTGTGTGCATGTTACATCCTGCGGAGTCGATAGCGGGTTTTGCATGGAAATTTGACTGAAGCGTTCATCTGGTGTAAACTGATCTGGCATAACTCGGAAGTTTGAATCTGGTTCTAGGGTAACCAGGCAAGCGCTCAAAATACTTGGCACCTGATGAGGCGATAAAATCGAACATTGCTTGCAAATGTCCTTCAGTTCTTTTGAAACTTTCTGAAGGTTCTGCTTACTCAAGAGCCAACTCCATGACTTTAATTCACCGTGACCTATTCTTCCGATGCGCCCAATTACCAGACGCCAAGGTTGCATAGTTCGAGATATTATCCCCAAAATGAAATCCATTAACTTTCTCAGCCCTAATCGTCGAGCAGGCGCATGGCGGCGTCTACGTATATTAGGAATGTCTATATTGATCGTAATGGTTTCCATTAACTCGCCACGCTCGTCTGTTGCTGATGCGAGTAACCAACTCTGGTCTTCCGACAAGCAATAATTACAATACATAACTGAGTATTGTTGGTCAATATTTTTCAGGCGGAAAGTGTCAGTTTTATCCGATTTTTCATGGATGGGGGCCAAGATATACGGTGGTGTGTACATCTTGTACGCCGCTCGATTCTTCTCATCCTTGCTTTTGAGAAATAGTTCCATATTTGCAGCTGTACCAAATCCCGTCAGACTTTTCACTTTGGCTGAATGCGCAAGATAACGACGGCTTTGCGAAAACACACTCAATGAAAGGGCTTTCATCTCATCGCTAGATCTTAATCTGCTACGATTGCGTCCCAACTCCAAAACCGATTCTAATGATATAATCTGGAAATTAATATTGCTTCGGATCGCCTCTGGAACTGTTGCTAGTAATTCAGAGTAGCTCTTTAGCAAGGACAAACAAGAAGCCCTTTGTAGATCGTGCGAATCCGAACCTATCGTGAAGGGGTCGATGACATATATAACAATAACTGGTGGATTCACATCATCGTCGTGACCGCTCAGAGGGTCCAGCACAGTCGCGTTCGCAGGTGTAGATGTGCTGAGATTGTCACGCTGCGTTTCTGTTTCATTATCACATTTCGGAGTACTGGGTGCCTTATCACTGCATTGTGATTGCGAGTCGGGAGTGTTTGGTGGTGGCATAGGACTGGGTAATGGACGATCTTTCGACAAATTCGAATTTAAATCCTTCGGTGGATCAAGAAGACTTCGATCACCTGGTATTCGTGACAAGTAAGGCACCAACATATTTTGAAATGCATTCACATATAACTTTAATTGTTCTATAAATTTGCTTTCAGATCCGGAATTTTGAGAGTTTTCGTCCGATGAAACAGAATGTTCATTACCAGCTGATGAATCGCGATTATTTCGACATCCCACTTGCAATATTCCGTCCCATCCTTTAATTGGGGTATGTCGTCCTAATTTGCACATTTCGTAGGTTGTGCTCAATTCTTTGAAGAAACCACGAACCCTGGAGACAACATAATCATCCTCTGGACTCACTACCAGATAAACTACATCTCTAGGATATGCAAATGGTTCCAACATCAGTTTATCCCAGTACTGAATAGCATAGGGTGCAACTGACAACCAATCCTTCTCATGTCCAACAATCAAAGACGGAATTGGCTGCGGTTCACACTGACCCACACCACGACCTGCCAGCATATGAAACTGACGCCAAGTGAGAGGCCCTTTCACAACATATGTTGCTTCCCAACGTTTCCGGTTTTTACTGTGGAAAGCATTCTGCAGCAGTGGTTGCATAGAATTCATCATTCGGATGATGTCCTGATTATTGCGCGTTCCGTCAGCCATCATATACGGCCACTTATGTACACTTATATTATTTTTTTGTACTCGATATGCTTCTACATCCATTCGATTATTCAAGCCCATAGAAGACTCATACGCTATTCGCCCTTGCTCGATAGCTAGACAGGTAACATCATTCGCATCAGCAAATTCGAGTATGTTCAACTTGCGAATTAATTCCGATGTTGCTGTTCGCCGCTTATATCGTGTGATTGTACGTTGAATTGAACTACTAGAGGATTGTATAATTGTACATTGATCCCGCAACAAATCCATCACTCGTTGAGCAATTGCGCTATCATTTGAATTAGAATTCTCATCGCTGTTTATACAGCCCGTATGCAGTAGAACAGAAAGAATCGATTTCTTCTTATAGAAGCCAGGATCTTCAGCCATTCCTGTGATTTCCATTTCATCCTCATAGAACAAACCTGAACGATGCGCTAGCCTCCGATTAACAACCGCACTGAAACCACACCGGCAGGTTATAGGATCTTCATCAACATAGCCGGTTTGATGTTGGTTTCCTATTGCTCCACTTCCAACGGCAGATGGTGAATCAATCCCTCCAAAGGCACTTAAACTCCGCATGCTGCTGTTTCCGCCTGCGCTCATAGCATTTTGTTGATGCAAGCCCGGAGGTACAACACCATTACTTACGGCAGGATTGAAGCTCGTGCCTGGCAATGAGACGTACAGACCAGAGTCGGCGCCTCTAATATTACCAACGCATTTCTGGGCATCTGCATTACAAACGCATAATGTACAACTATCGAAATTGTGGTCTCGGAAAATGTTCAGCTCAGTATCATATAGTAAAACATTGACTAGCAATGAGTTCGCCTCTGGCGCCCGTGTTGTGGTTGAAGAAGGCGTTGGCGGCTCTTGTGAATTAAATTGCTTATTCAAGTATGAAGAAGTGGATGTGTCAGGACTTGACACTGCCAATTCGTAAGGCGGCGGTGGCGGCTGGACAGGCGTACGTCTGTATGAATGACTTAGTGGGCTACCACCAGGAAACGCAGACATTTGTTGTCCTGTTGCCGGAGAAATCGGTGATATGGTAGTGCGCGTGGCCATCTGCTGCTGGAGCATTGCTTGCGGTCCTCCATAGTTGAGCAGAGATGCCGAGGGGGGCCGTGGCAACGGATTTCCACTGAACATAGGTGGCAGTTGCTTCTCGCGTTCAATCATTCCAAGCCCCAAATTATTTGGATTGTTTCCACTAGAAATCATAGCCCCTACGTTGTTAGGAGGAATATTGAGATGCTGGTGATGTTGCTGCTGCATTTGCATTTGCTGGATAGGTTGATCTTGCTGCTGTTGCCTCGGGGGCGGTTGTTGCCTGGCTGTTGGTTTATATATTGTATTCGGCGGGATCGTAATCGGAGGCATCGACTGACTTGGTAGATTTGTTAGAGGGGCGTATTTTGAAGAACTGGCCAAGGTGTAGGTCACCGGAGGTATAAACACATAAGACCAATCCTAAGGCAGAATGAAAATCGATTAGTAACAATTATATATAAAGGCTGCTTCACTTTCGCAAGTTACCTTTATAGGCTCTCCCGGAGGACTTCCAAAATCCACGTAAATTTCTTGCTTTACTCTCGTTTCTAGCATATCGTTCATTGGAATATCAGTCATCCCTCCACTGCATGGGCTAGAGTTCGGATGATGTTCATGACTTGGTGGCGTTGGAAACATGTGAGATAATTCTTCTGGTCGTAAGATACCCATACTAGAATTATTCGTACAAAGGGGTTTTTTAAGTTCCTCCATACCACAGCCGCTTGATTTGTTGGATCCTGGTGGCGTCTGGACTTGCAACTGAAAGAATAATTCAAGTAGGGACAGTGCAAAGGTATAAAAATTAAACATCTCACAGCGTCATCGGTTGAGTTATCGTCAGAATTGTCAAAAATCTGATCTGGTATCTCGCAGGTAACTTGCAGGCCTGCACTTGTGAATAAGTTGTCATGACCATCTTTGTCTTTAATTTCTTCAACTTCCTTTTTGATTTCATGAGCTTGTAACATGCAAGTGTCCTCTGATTTCACCGAACCAAATGCATCTGCGATGTGATCCTTTAAGGCTGCTTCATTTCCAGCAGCTGAAGTTCCGCCAAATAGCAAGGAGGACGGAGAAAACATAGGCGAACTTGCATGAGGCTGTTGCTCATACATCTCTTTTAACCGCCGCTTCCGATTCCAATGTGGCAATTCTTGTGTTTTGTCATTCGGCTTTAAATTTTTAACCAGGAGATTCATCCTACAAGATTAAATACATAAGTTAACTGGAACAGTTTATGACGATTATAATTTTAAATCCATTAAGATAAGTTTGAATTGTAGGTATAGAACACATATCACATCTATCCAATGTTAACAGAGTAGACATTAGAATGCTCAACCGTTCAGTGTGCATGAAACTTTGATCTGCTTATTTTTCACGAATCAGTGTGTCAAACTAAAATGGAGGTTATTTTGAAAACTACGCAGAAAAGCTGGTAGTAATTTCAATTGTACATGCGAGAAACCCTTTTTTTATAGAAATGAACAGTACTTTTGTACAGTTTGCCAAGGTAAGATTGCACGGAACGTGTTAAGACATCACTCGGGTGAAGGTAAGTAAACGATTAATACAATTTAAATCAATATGAATAGCGGCTAGTATTTACCAGGCTTCCATTTTTGAGAAGTTGTATAGTAAAGGGTGTGAGGTGGTCTCTTCATCGGCACAATTTTCGTATTCATTAATTTGTAGCCTTGGTCTTTTTAATAATGCCATAAAATTGTTCATAGCCGCCGTGTTATTCGCCATAGTGCCCATCCCGTTGTTAGGTCGATGGTCATTTCCACTGCTTGCTACCGAGGTGGGCTCAACTTTCTTCACAGGCCCCACACTATCCGGACAAGAGATTCCTTCTGCCGACTGAGGGGGCTCCACACTCGGATTCTGCTGTATGTACGGGGATGCCGTTACACTTTTGTTGTCATGCTGATCAGTCGGAGTTGGAGCAGGAGTATTTTTGTCTAAATGATCAATTGGTGTCAAAGGTTGGATTGTTGGAACCGACGTTGGGGGCCGAGGCGACGCAGCTAAAAGCTGTGAATGAAACACTGTGTTATTACTTATTTATTTTGACATTAGATTTTCGAGAATACCTGGTCGGTGGGTGGTACAGATGTCGGTTGTGATAATGTAGAGTTTGGATGCGGCGACGGCCCAGCACTGCTAGGCGAACCAACAGAAGGTACAGCCATTGAGTCTCCTATAGAGTGTGGGTTTCGAGAATATGTAGAAGCCCCGCCACCTTGTGGCGTCCCGAGATTACTTGGTCTGTAATGAAGTGAACAAACAGCTATATAGAAACGCTATAAGATAAAAATATGCGCGTTCAATTCCGTACGAAAATTATCTTTCCACAGTTAATATTAGTCTTTCAATCTTTACAGTACGTATGATGAAACGTCCTTATCTTCAATGATACCAATATACCACAGGCAATGTATGTGTGTACACAAATATAAGTTGAAATACAAACTTTCCTACATGATCACCACAAGCCGTAATTCAATCCCATGCAGCATATTTTACAAGGTAATCAAGTCTTTCAGCGCACTACCCAATTAGTAATGAACTGAACTTTGAAAGCTACATTCCCGCCGCTGACGTCTTCGCCTACTTTCCTAGTAATACAGCTAACAACAGTAAATATGTAACTTCTTCTTATTATATTATTTAAGACCGTCTTTAGGTAGTTCACAAGTAAAATACCAAATTAAAAGCATTTCTCATCACTAGTTTTTTGGAAGCTATCCAAAAAACATTTATTTGCAGGTCATGGAAATTCACATGGTTAGTGACTCGCGCGATTACGTAAGATTATATGTACAAAGGATTCAAATTACTTTAAAGATATACAAAAGTGCGTTTCTTGTGAAAAAGATTAGAAATAAATAAGCTGACCCCGTTATCTTTCAAAAGAATCATCATTTTCGAACTACGCTATTAATTTCCTTTTCGATTCCGATTGTTCCAATAAATTGAGTATGTTAGACTTGGAAACACCAGTATATTAGCAAAATGAAGAGTAGTCGGATAAAGTACTGCCGATAATTGATGGTTGCAGCCAAACCCATATATATTTTGCAAGCGAAGGGGTATAGGAGAAGTCAATTTCTTCGTAAACTGAACAATTCGAAGAAACTTGCATATTAAATTGATTGTGGAAGATGCACATTAACGCCGTTCAAACAGAAAGAAAAGTGAAGTCTGCATGGAATTTACCTAAGCACCAAAATGTCACAAAATGCACTGCATGATCAGACAAGAAACTGATGAATGTATTCCTCTTCTAGACCCAAAAATTCTAATAATTAATATGAAAATAATGAGGAGACTTAAAAATGTTAAGCTTGTTAACGAAATGCGTGAAAACATTGTGTGTGAAATCCAAACAAAATGAAATCAAATAAAAATAACCGGTTCAAGTAAAACTTAAAAAGTAAATACTTTAGTTCTTAGTTAATAAGTGGCCTTAAACGAAAGGTAACATTTGATTTGATATTAGGACACAAACCTTTGATGGGAAAAGGTGTCAAAAGAAGCGCCAATACTATCGCCAGTTGATGGATTGCCACCCATATCTTGGGAGATACCAACGTCAGATTGTAGTTGTCCTTTAGTGTCAACACTATCTTTTTCAGAAATTTTCGAAGATGAAGACGAGAACGATGAAATAGCAGTAGATCTGCTTTGGGAGTGATTCTGTGGCGGTTGACTGGCCAAGCTTGGTAGCTGTCGCCTATGAAACGGCACTCGATTAGCTCGAGAAGAAGTCTTCTCAGCGCGGCTGCTGCTGGCGCCACCAGATTTGCTACTGCCACTGCTTGCCGATGATGACGTAATTCCACAGCTGGAACTCGCACGGTTTCCTCCATTCGATTTTCTACACCTGAAAGCCAATCACGGCCCAATATGGTAGTGAAGTGCATATTTCGTTAAAAATTATCAGACTTAAGCGATATGTTACACTTAAATAACCCGATATCAGCACTTAATTTAACACGCACACAATAAAATACCTTGTGTAGCCTTTATTACTCCGCACGGAATAACGGAACATCGACCTCAATGGAAAATGCTTTCGGAAGGCATAATAGTCGCTTTTCATGAACGCAATGGAATTCGCAAGAGTTTGTTTTCGTCCCAACCAGACCCAATTATTAATATACCTTTTCACTTTGAATAATCAACAACAATCCTATAGAGCACTAATGCTCTTAAACAGACTGAAACCCATTTCAATATATAGAACGGTGTAGTAATTTGAGAAAAGAGCGGATATTTTTTTTCAACCAAACATTTCCGCTCATAAGCAGCTTTTATTTGGTATCAAACGGAAGATTAATTAAAATTATCCAGAAACAAAGAAATATAATATGCATGAAACGCCTATTTAGAAATCTCAAACAACAACACATTCGTCAATAATCTAGTTCATGCTTTACTAAATTTTGAAACTTTTATCCAAAAAAATAAAACAGTCAGAACATCGAAGTTCCACAGCTCATTTCAATTGGAATGGTCGGTCTACATCGATCTGGTCCCTATCGAAAGTTTTATTCGTGATCACACGATTCTTTCCGATTTGCTTATAGCCACAATTGTCGTATGCACAGAAATACCAAACCCAGAGAGAATACAAACCAGGATTACTAGATTCCACCTAGTAATCTTGGCTTAGGCATACATTTGTCAACACCCTTCATAAGGTTTGAAATATTGTTAATAACGGAAAATTTTTCCCATTATCTGACACTTCTCCCATAAAATACTACCTTGGAATCAACGCATAGTATATCTTTGAAGGGTGCTATCACCGGACAGCGAATCGGCAAGCCATAGAAGAACCAACCTATCAGTTATGTTTATTTAATTTTCTCCTAACACAATGTAATGGTACGGCCGCTGACATAGGAAACAAAAGAATTGCGTCATCCGCATTAGAAATTACATCCAATTTAATGAATGAATGAAACGGAATTTTAAGCTAATTTATAAGCAGCTCTTAATTAATAACCGCAATATGAAAAAAACACGATTTTAACTAACCCTTATCTGTATAGCTTACGGTTATAAGAGGTTAAATATCAAAGCATCGTCTGTAGGACATTGAATGGAATGAAACCCTGTCCTCAAGAAATGTATCTGTTTATCTTCCAGCAATCGCCAGATCAATGGGGCCTCTTGCCATTTCATTTGAAAACCTGCATCGATTTTCATTACCGCCGAAATTAACCTCTGGTAAAACAGTAATGCCTACGAATCTTCATTGCAAGAATTGAATAGCAAACGAAACATTTATAAACTCAATACGAAAAGGAAACTGCGCGATTGCGCTAAATTTTCTCGATTGATTGGTGGACAATGATTGGCAACGTATAAGAACAAGGAGATATTGTTTGACCTAATAAATATCACAAATAAGTACTCACTTCGTACAGGAACATGTTGTCTTCTGTGTAGGATCGAAAAAATTCCAAATATTGTTGTTGTTGGAACTATTGCTAATACTGCCGCCATTATTTACCAGTGATCCGGATTGTCCCAAGTTACAGTTGGCAGAAGCTGTAGCAGGATTTGTTATACAATCCTGCCAAACACTTTCTGGCAGTAAAGTTGCAGCGGGAGGTGGAGAATGTATATAAGGTAATGGGAGTTGCTGACGTTGTTGCTGCTGCTGCTGTATTAAATAATTTTCTGACGATGGTGGTTTAAGAATTTGTTGTTGCGGTGGCGGCGAAGCTTTTGACTCTTCTTTTGGTGAACAATCAACATTATCCAATTCTGTTGTCAGTACGTATTTCGAGGGGTACCTCATCTTCACTCCACCTGAAAATGAAATTCAATCCTCTTAGTATAACACAAATTAACCTTTCTATCAAACTAGGATTGTAAACACAAATACTCATTTATATATAATTAGCTAATTACATTTATCACGTAAGGTACATACCTGTAATGATTTCAACCATTTGAGGCAGGTCCGCATTTTCTTTATTGCACAAGGGATAAAAGCAACACCAATCCCTTAGAAGTTTATCAGTAGCCGGATCTGAAGACTTGAAGCTATTGCCCGTCAGAGTTGCTGCCAAACCAAAGGGTGCAAGTATTACAGGTTTTAAGCGTACATCGCCGCTACCCTGAGCTGCCGCAGCTGCTTCCGCCAAATATTCTGGAGAAAGAGGTCGTACGGCAGGATGTTCCCGCAAGTCCATCGATGCGCACACCGTGCTTTCGCCATGGACGAAAAATGCAAAGGAAAATGATAGATGATGTGAACTGGAAGGAATATTTAGAAACAAAAATTAGTCCAAAAGAGCAATCACTTTTATATTTATTGTTTTTGTACACCTTAAACACGACAACCGTTACAAATCTTCCCTTCTTTATATAATAATGATGGCGCAACAATCCAGACTGGATTAGGGCCTTGATTCAAGATCGTAACGGTACACTACAGTACACTGTAGGAGGCAATGTGGTCAGCATTGCGTTCGCCCGAGATTATTACCCTGATTTGACTCAGGTACTCATTCACAGCTGAGTCAACTTGTATCCGACATCCAATCACGATTACAAATCCCTCTGCCACCAGTGAAATTTGAACTGCGACCTTCCGCAACGACAGCAGAGCACTCTAACCACTTGAGCCATTCAAACACTTGCCTTCTTTATATCTAAATGAAATCAATATCAAATAATCTTATGCCATAACCAATATCTTCCCAGGTAGGGTTTTCCACACTCTTCAGCCTCTCCTCTTTTTTAAGGTTGTACGTGAAACAAAACCTAATTAAAATGGATTCAATTTCTGTCTGTCCGTCTGTCTGTATGTCTCTCTGTCTGTCTGCCACACACGATTTATTCGGAAACAGTTGAACCAATTGTCACGAAATTTGGTGAGAAAGTGCGATCTGTGAACCCCTTTACATATTGTGTTGAGTTTGGAAGGGCAAAAATTTTTTTCACAGAATATGGTCGTGTGGTGTATTCCAATGAAAGGATTCGATTAGTAATTTTCGAACCTGATCTTATTCCTTATATTGGGTGAAATATAGGGGAGGAAGTGCTCAAAATGTGTGTCCCAAAAAGTGAAACAGGTCTCGTTCTCAGAATCTACCCAGCCGAAAAATCTGAAAAAAATCACAATAGTGCATCTATACGAAATCTAGACCCCAAAATACACCCCATTTCAAAAGCTGCTCAAATAAAGTTAATAGCATATTACTATATTTTATAAATTTACCTGAAAACCCCCCTTAATTTCATCCTAGAAGTACAAGATACACTGGTATAAGGAATTATATAAGGCACAACTTTGGAATTTTTGAATTAAATCCAACTATTATTAACAAAGTTAATGCCGTTGAAACTTCCACATTTTACGAAAATTTAGGTGTATGACGTTATCATCATGTAAAGTGAAGTTATTTGAATGGCGCCGTCCATGGACATATTTTAGTTTTTCTTTTTTAGTTTTTTTTAGTTATCTGTATTTCAGTATCAATTACTCGAAACAGACATGTGTATGTATATGTATGTACTAATTTAGTTTGCGGGTTGTGTCCAATAGGATAGACATGTGTGCGTTAGTACCAGTGGTATTTACTTTGAGTATATATTTTTATGTTTTGTGCACGGGGTAAAGTGAAAATGCGTAAAGATGCGTTAGAGCAATTTGGATGTGCCACTTTTGCTTATTTAGGATTAGCACATTATTGATGCATGTACATATGAATATCCGTAGTTTAGCATGTTTAGCTATGTACGGATAACAAACCACATAATATGAACACAAAACCTTTTACCCGAAGCGCCCAGCTTCCGACATCCCGACTTGCTTTATAAATGCCACGGCGATTCTCAATAGAACTCATGTTGTGAAACATAGTTTGCCAATTTATGAAACCGACTTCATTTACTAAGAGCCAAGCTTTTATCAACTTACTGAAATACTGTCATTGCATGAACCTAAAGTTTTAATATACAATGCTGGAAATATAGTAAGAAACGGTGAAAAAGAAAACAGGAGGTTATGCTTTCCTTATAATCAACAATTTTGGTAGTCAGATGTTTGTAACAGTAGAATGTTATTCTACTAGGAACTGTCCTAAGGTCACCCATAAGTGAAATGTAAATTATATAAAATTTGCGAAATTAGGGGATTTTCCTGGTACCGCGCAATCAGGATTTTTACGATTGAGTCAAGGAGACAACACATAGGAAGGCCAATCCAAGACTTAAGGGGAACGCAAAAACCTTACAACGACGACTTCGTGTGGTTGCAAGGTAGTATCCAATTTAAGCCCAAGGTACTTTTGGCGTCAGTGAGCCGACGGACGACTCGTGCGAATTGCCGCTTGCGATTTCAATGTACAATTAAAATATCACATCGCCGAGGCTCGTTGTGATGACAGTTCACGTTATCCGAAATTCTATAGCGATTTTGATTTTCTGCAATTAAGACATGCCGCTGAAAGCAAACCTACATGAGCCGTAATTTCGACGAAAATCTCACTCAGTTTTAACGAAAGACCACCAAAGTCTATCGCACCTCGTCTGGGCCAAAATTCATTTTCCATAGCTTACTTTCGACCTGAATCGCACCCTTTTGTACATTGTCGGCTCGCTCGCTGTTATTGTACCTTGGGCATTACACGATACGCTTTGCGCAAATTTTGCACGGATTAAGGTGTCGGTATGTGCATGGCGCCTATATGAATGGCTTATGTACGTGTATCCATATAATAATAATAATCGTTGGCACAATAATCCATATTGGATCAGGGCCTTGAAGTGTGTTGAGCACTTTATTCAAGACCGTAAGGGTACACTACAGTACACTGTAGGAGGCAATGTGGTCTGCATTGCGCTCGCCCGAGATTATTACGCTGATTTGACTCAGGCACTCATTCACAGCTGAGTCGACTGGTATCCAACGTCAAATCACGATACAAATTCCACTGCCACAAGTGAGATTTGAACCGCGACTTTCCGTACGACAGCCTTGTGCTCTAACCACTCAGCTATCCGGACACCATGTTTATCCATATGGCAAGTCATAAACTACTATATAATTTGTGAAAGTAACGCAACATTTTTAAGATGGATTTATTATTCTGTTAAAAGAAAATCGCACCGCGTCCTTAAGGAACTGTTGTGCCCAAGATGGATTTAGGAATAGCTGTAAAAATAAGTATTCCTCTATTGTATTTATTCTTCGATTGACTTTGACAAATTTCACACTTAGCTCACTCGTGCTCACAGCCACGTGGCCGCACACCATCCCGTACACTACCTCAAATCAATACCTGTAAACGTAGATGCGCACAATAAATATGCGCACTTTAGGAAGTTTGGTCGACGCACTGTTCTAGCGCAACTAATTTACCAAGATATTAAAGGTAACTTTCGCTAGTTTATTGCAGTTAGATTAAAGGGCTCGCCAAATAGAAAGCGGATTATCCGGACGGACTGTTCGTCGCGAATTCTGCATTATGAAATATTGTATCATCCTAATCAAACAGCAAGCGGTTTACCTCGGCGGACCAGTCTTGTCCGCGGCGTACTGTGGACTCATGAAAAATGACAGAGTTCGCGACGGGCAGATAGAAGTACTTCTTCATCGGATATCATCTTGGAAACAAAATTCGCAGCGGTGTACATTTAATCACTCTTTGCATAAAACTAATCCGTTTGACATCACCGCCGTCGCAGATCCTCGCGGGCAGTCCGCTTTCTATTTGGCGAGCCCTTACGATCGTTTCCGAACGGACAAATACCGAACTTCACATTCGTAATAATAAACCTCATTGTGAGAAAGCGTTTTTAGGGAAAATCTGATCGTGGAATTCCAATTCCAATTAGATGTTAACTTAAATGCAGTTTTTTTCAAAGGTTTTCATGTCCAGAGAATAAAACAAAACAGGTCGGAATACCTAAAGCGCGAAGTTCCTGTTGTATGTGCATCTTATGTCTGAAACTTCTACGCACATTTTTCTATCCGTATATAGCTACAAATCCAACATATTCCTTCATATTTTTCCAAACCACAGGAGATATGTACATATTACAGCCATAGATATTATCCTCACCCTAAACAATAAACAAAACATATATAAATTGATCGTACCCATATTTCCGAGTTACTTCGTGCACAAAAGGATGCATGCAGGGATCATATATAGTGCATACATTAAATACGACTGATTTAATGTACAAATATATCTACCTGACACTACCCGCAAACTTCATTAGCATGCATATACTATATACCTACATACATACACGTCTGTTTGGAGTAATTAATGTTCATATGCACATGACCAGAAAACTAAAACAAAATAATTTTTTGCGCCCCATTCATATGAACTCACTCCCTTGTGGTATTGACGAACTGATATTTGATGATGACGTCATACACGTTTTAGAATGCACGAAATGCACAAAAATTGCAAAGTTTCACCCCCTATAACTTTGTTACTGATAGTTGGATTTTTTTTGCCAAGTTGTGTATTATGTTATCCCTTACAACAATGACAATTTTTATACTTCTGGGATGGACATAAGGGGGGTTATCGGATGAATTTCTAAAACCGGAACTGGAACCGGATGTATCTTGAGGCCTAGATTTCGTATAGATGCATTACTTTGTTTTACAAAATTTTCGTGATAATCGGTCTAGCCGCTTCCGAATAAATCCGGTGTGACAGACAGACAGACGGACAGATAGACATTGACTCGATTCTAATAAGGTTTTGTTCTTTGTAAAGAATCTGGACAATCGAATAAGATTGCTCGGCTAAATCTCGAAAAGTCCCTGGAAAAACGTGATGTCATAAACACAGTTCATTTGAAAAATATGCTTTTTTGTGTCTTCTTGTTAGTAATGACTTGTATAAAATCCGCTGGCCTGCCTTCACAAAAAAAAAAAATTTTGCGCAAATTAACTGTGAAAAGTCCGCTTTAAAACAAGAACAAAATAACAAGAAATTTGGTCGCCGAAATACAATCAAATGGGGGAGGAAAAGCAATGATTTGAGGCCAGATAACGTAAAGATCGACACCAACCATATATATTTTCCAAATTAAGTAGAAAAAATATAATGAAGCCTAGAAGAATATAATGAACCTTTATTCGTTTTTGTGTATATAAATATAAAATATATTTTTCAGCATAACAATGACAAACCGCACAAAAATTCAACCCAATCTTCCACAAATTCACCCTCGATTAATATTTTTCGTACAAAGTTAGATTTAAGCTTCGCGCTTAAATCCGTTGTGTTGGGAATTGTACCTTATTTGAACAATTAATCAATTTAGCACATATTTAGGGTTTGCGCATTGATCTTGTTTAGCTTTGGAATTCGTTGGAAATATTTAGAAAAAAATGGTAAACAAGTCGGGAGACCGGAAGCTGGACGCTTTAGGTATGAAAGGTTTTGTGTATAAAGCCATTTGAGTGTGCATTTGCCCCATTAGCACGTAATATACGCATATATTATGTGAGAATATCCACTTTCGCGTGATATTGGCAAAGTCTTGAATTTACACAGAAACGGAAACTTTGACTTATTATAGCTATTATTACGAAAAATATAATAATAGCATATTAACTTTATTTGAACAGATATCGTTGCCTCTTGATTTTTTTCAGATTTTTGGGTGGGGTAGTTTCTGAGAACGGGTGGGTTAAAGAAATGATCCGTTTCGACTACAATAAAAAGAAACTATAGGATTACGATACCCTGCATGATCCAATGTGGTCAGCTTTGTGATACTCATTCGCTGCTGAGACAACAGCTATCCGACGTCAATTCACGATGCAAATCGCACTACCAACAGTGAGGTTTGAACCGTAAACTTCCGTATGACAGTTCTAATGCTCTAAACCCTGAGCTATCCAGATAAACTTAAAAAAACCTACTTACAATACTTTAATATTACAATTCTCATGTATGTTAAAATGTGGCAAGGGGAACGATGACTGTCCTTTTTTCTTAACTGATCAATCACAGAGATCTTGCCGAAATCTTTTATAGGAAGTATACTGTTTGCAAAATCTACATTCTCTCGTTTTTGATCCGCCTCACAAACTTCCATAAATTTCTACTTAAAAATCAAGTCCTTACCTTTTTCCAAACAGTTGATCTTTTGACGAACATGGTTGTACAAACCATTTTCCAAGGCGGACAATATCTCTCGATAAAAGGCATCTGCAAAATTTAATGTTTAAAAACAAGTTGCAATGTACCTTTATAAAATTGACTTACCTTTCAATAAGATTATGTAACGCTTTGAATAGTAATGATCGACATTCATAGGACAGACCCGATTCCCAAGCTCCTTGTGCATTCGCATCTAAAAACATAAAAGAAAGTAATTAGAAAAAACAAATAAACCCTTTTATTTTTAAAGGAAACAAAATTTGAACCGATTATGTATGCCGAGAAATTTTCGCATTTGAGAAATTGCAAAAGATTTTCTAGTCACAAAATGTTCACATAAATAATTTGCTAAGGACCGATTCAATTCAGTGTCACCACTATAAAAATTCGAGGAAAATTTGGACATATTTGTCTAGTTTTCCCCATAAATCAAATATGTCTCTTCAGTTTACTCCCCTAATAAGCAATCACCAACTTTACGATTCGTTAACTTCGATGGAGTGGGAATTTATAAATTGAATTTTTTACATTCAGGAAAAATTCCATTCTTCAATTTCACAAGTCGGGAGCTGAATGTTTCGGATATAAGGGTTCCGTGTGAGAAATTTCCTATTCATATTTTTCCATTCGTACTTAGCTGCAAATTCAAAATCTTCCTTGATATATTTAACTCCGCCGTTCACTTTATATGATAATGTCATACGCGTCTTTGATTGCGGAAAATTCGAATGAAATACAAAAAATTGACCTTCTATAATTTTTTTAATAATAGTTGGATTTCTTTCAAACTTTCCAAAATTGTGTATTATATTATTACTTATAATGGTGTTTCGTACTACTAGAAGCGGAAGGGCTACCGAGTTGAGTCAAGGGGTTGCAAAGAACAACCCATTATTGACTCGGTAGTTGCAGGACAAGAAAGTAGAAGCCAAAAAAATGAGGTTGCTATATCGATTACGCCAAGGCACCACACCTGGCTAATCGATGTCCTAAGTCTGTATCGCATTGACCCCAAAACTAATAAAGTTTTTGGCGACAGTCATGGCGTACTATCTTATCAGTTCGCTCATCCAAGAGTACCAAAACCTCAGAGCCTATCCATATACGGAGAGGCATCTTCCAGGGGGACTAGTTGAGTTCCCTTTGGTTTTGAATGACACTAAACCCCCTTTCACGACTACTGAATGACGCTAGAGGGCACGTATTTGCAATAAAATATGGCCTATGTGCTATGCGCGAACTGACACACTTGATGTACTTAGATGACATCGGCTTTTGCCGAGTATATGGCAAATCGGAAAATAATGATCGTTCAAGCAACAATCCAATTGGATTAGGGCCTTGGAGCGTAATAGAGGCCTTCATTCAAGACGATAACGGTATGCTGTAGGAGACAATGTGTTCAGCATTGCACTCGCCCATGGTTATTACCCTAATTTTACGCAGATGCTCATTTACAAATAAAGTTACAAACTCTCGGATAATAGTTCTTGTTGGCACATAAACATCTCGGTAATATCCACTTTCTCTTCGCCGTTTTTAAATTCATTTTAAAAGGAAATAGTTTTGTCCATGATTCGTCTATAAACTCAAGTTTCCCCACCCCAGCTACTGCCATACAGCCCCACACCATCTGAGAACCGCCGTCAAATTTAATTTATCTTTGACAAACTGTTGTCCAACTCCGCTACAAAGACCTTTGCCTCTAGATGTCTGAATCATTTCCAATTATGCGTTGCCCAATAAAATATTTTCCCGGTTGACGATCGGTTTGTGTACATGCTCCTCTGCGTCGTTTCCCCATATTCACCTACGGTTTTTTCCCCGAAAAGCACTACTTCTTATTGTTCGTCGCAAAGTTTCCACGCTTATGTTTTTCCGTATTCCCTGTAATCCCAAATCTCTCTCGCACTAATACTAAAGTTTCCTTTACCACCTCTTATAATTTTCCGTAAAATTATCACATTCAATATTTTCAATCGTCCCGAACATGACTTATTTTCTACAGATTTTTCAGTTCAATTTTTTTTTTTTAGTTTTCACCGTACTTCGAAGCATTCCTAACTGGTACCCTATTTTTTCTGCGAATATCTCTCCCTTTTTATGGCAAAGACACGTCTTTTATGGATGATTGCAGAATAGAACCTCAAGGCAATGAAACTCGGGAACAATAAATGTAAACTTCGTTAAATATCCAGCTGCATAACTATTAGAACTGCACAGAAGGATGACTCGAAGATTTCTGTTATCTTAGGACACATTTAACTTTATTTTTTTGTTTATTTTTTACACAAATTTTACATGTAAAATTTTTGATATGCTGAATAAATGAATTTCACTGGAGCGAGGTTCTGGAATGATTTCCTAGTAGTTTGCAGCTACCGGGAATCCTCCCGTCTCATTCGCTGCGTTTCAGTTATAACGCCGCTTGAAACTTTTTGAACACCGGATTGTCTTTTAACCATGTTCGTACTCAGTCATATTGGCGGACACCTCTCTGTTCCGCACACAATAGCGGTATTAGAAAATTTTACTATTTTCTCAGTTAAGGGGTCATACCGTGTGAATGCCATTTTTTTCACTTTTTTTTAGAAATTTTTTGTGAAGAACTGAATAAAGAAACAAATACGATTTTTTTACCACATATTTATTCATATCTTGAGCATGCGTCATAATTTGTCCAGCCTGATAGCATTGCTCATTATTGAAATACAGAGAAATTTATGCACCCATCTCCAAAAAAAGGTGTTTTTCTGTTGCCACGCTAGAGGGCGCTGTGCTCATCTTAAAGAAAAAAAGTAAACAGCATTTTAATGTAGAGACTTAACTACAGTCCGCAAATTAGAATTATTAAAAAATATTAAAATTAAATTTTTAATGCCGTGTTAAACTTTCTTTTGTGAATTTTGGTGTTTTTTAAGGCTTCTTTAATGAATAGAAAAAAAACTACCGAATGAATTGCAATTATCCTAGTTTGTGGACCGTAGAAATATGTTCTGAATAAGTCGTGAAAATTTCAAAGTCTTTCGTTGGATAGATTTTGGGTTATGGTGGCAGCCGATTTTCAATATGCGGTTTCGAGAAAAACGCATTGATTTTTAGCCATAAAATCTTAACTGATCATTAATCTGCTATACTTAGTCCATAAACCTTAGGTTTCTTCAAGAAACACATGTACAGCCTTGGCTTCAATTCTTGTCCTTTTAGCGAAGTCATTCGAACCGATAAATGCGCGCTTTATTACGCCGATCGTCATAAATCTGGCACGTGTTTAACACTCTAATTTCCGAACGACTTCGAATATCGAAGAATCACTTTGCCTATATATTCTACACTATATCTAGATACAATTGATGGCAAAAATATTCAATTCCACGGATCCGATTCACAGGATGACACCCTTAAACCAACTGGCGACCTCACAGTTCTTGTGGACAGAAACAGTACATCGCATTGATAGGTCAACTTGTTCTGATGAAATCCACGCAGCTATTATTCCAAATTCAACCACCGTATACCTGACGCTATTCATTTTTAATGACATAAAATACAGATTTCTACCTCGGCACATTTGAACAATTCACCTAAAACGGTGATTTGTATTACAAATAAAATCTCCTCCATCTCGAGGCACCACAGCGGACAATTTGACTTACACTGCCAAAAGAACACTGGGTTGCGCTGTTAATCGCCTTGCATCATATCCCATCCTTTGCAGTTTTCTCCGCATTCATTACTGCAAAGGTTGACATTTGACAGTCTGTCAATTTATGCCCCAGCCGCAATCTGGCAACAATCAAATTCAATTTTACTGGGCGATGGACAACTAAAAAGGCCCAAGAAATGTCAAACAGCCGATGATGTAAATTTTCCACTTATATTCGTCGGGTAACAGTGTGAGATTGTTGGATTTTGCTACACATTTAGTTCATACTCCCTACACACGCACACATGTGTGCACAGCGACGTACATGCCGACTCAGAATGGTCGAATTTTCTCCTGCTTCACGTCGCACTTACTCATCCCCATCAGATTACCTCCCTTGCTGACAGCTTCCATAATCAGAGAAGCACGTTTTCAAAATATATGGCAAGCAACATGTGCATCATTTTTCGCGTTTAATGTATATGCAACCTTTCCACACAGTTGACCACACGCACACATCCCGCCGCTGAGGAATTCCTTCGTTCCTCCAACTCTCCCTTATGTACTTTCTTTTGCTAGTATTCTGCTCGATTTCAGAGAGTCATGAGAGAACATGAAGTGTGTAATGACACTGTTCCAAGTTGAAGTTTCATTCAAACGTTTCAAATGACCTTCTTTGTAGTGGTAACACAAAGAGAGTGAAAATTCGTGTAAATATCACTATTTTGAATCGTCTCTCAGTCCAGTGACATCACATACGTGTTTGTATTGTTATATATTTTCGTATGGAAAGTATGACGTATGGAAGATTATTAACTTGATTGAAATTGGTGGAATACCCGTGTCGGATGACGTCGTTTGCACAAAGTCAGTGTAATCGACCTTCATTAAATGACAATGTAAGATTGTAGTAGTTGTGATTGCGTCGTGTCGGACGTAGCCTTCCAAACTGTTTTTCCTTTTCACGTGAATAGTTTTTCTAGAAAAAAAATGTCTGAGCCGAAACACGGATTTTATAAATGCCGACTATTTCACAATTTACACCACAAAGAGAGTTGTCTTCGAGAAAACAGAATCGCCGCGTTTAATATTATTTACGCCGATTTACCCACTTCTGTGGATCTTTTTATCACTAGGATCAGAATTCGTCATTTCTTTGTCTTTAAGGCTTTTAATCAAAAATATTAACTTGGTCCCGTAAATCCGATGGATTGGATGGAAAATTGTTGATTAACTTGAAGTGGTGCCCGTATACAGTGCAAATATTTAAGGTAATAGTAATAATTTGCTTCATAGTGCGTAGGTCAAGTACCCTAGAGTCAAGGAATAAAGATAACAATAAAAAATTCCCTCAGAAAAGATTTGTTGTGAAATTTCTAGAAAACACTGTCTTTGTTGTCAAAATATTTGAATTGTTTATAGTGATAAGAAAAAAGATAAAAATAATTATTAAGATATCGCTCGATCATTTCCAGTGTTTTCAACTCCAGATTTCTGTCTTCGAATTGGATCCTTGAGGAGAGGAAACTGGAGGTCACCGCTGTGGTCGAGCAACTCAAAGACTAATTACCAAACGGTAACTACTGTAATTCCTGCTTTGTGTGCAATGCGTTGTTTTGTGAAAGCGAATTCAAGCTCAAGATTTGCTTCGCTTTTTTGCCTTAATGCCCATAAAATCATAAAAGTTCACATCCTAAACAAACATGTCTGGGCGGTTGGATCATCGGCCGCGTGAAAAATCCAAACTGACAGACCAGAGTCCCCATTCAAATCAATGCGTGAGGATGGACGTCCGGCTTTAATTGTTCCCTTTTCAATAATCAATCATCATGATTCCCTGTGCATTTTGAAAAACGGGTACAATATTCTCCTCGAGGAACTTCAAACCGAAATTTTCTCAACGGGGATGACAATGATCGTCCCTCTTCCAAAATATCGACTTGCCGTTGGTCCCTGGATTAAAGTGTTGGATGCAAATCCTATTCTAGCCAGCCTCCACCAAACCTTATTGCTTTCCTGATGCGAAATTGTTTTTTCATTATTGATTGGTTAAAATTATCGCTGTCGAAAGTGCGAAAGTTTTCTAACATGAAGTTCTTGGCTGACGACATATGGAAATTCTAGTACCTCAATTAAATATCTGCCCCTTTGTCAACTATGGTGCTTTATTTTTGTTGTTCTCAATGTGAAACCTACACCTTCGAGTTACTGTAACTTTTTCAGTAATAGCAAGATATTGATCAAACCTGGGGGATACATGCATCATACTATGGTCTATATTGCTGCAAATTTTTATAGCTCCAGGATAAACTTCAGCAAGGTGTCTAGTCAATTTTCCAAAAACATATTAATGCACTATTATTAACTTAAATAGACTCTCCATATCGAGTATTTTCAGGCCTAGGCACGTATACAAGCGGCTTCGTGATTTTTTCCAGATTTTTGAGTTGGGTAGGCTCTTCAGAATTGGTTCGTTAAAAAAATCATCACTTTCAGCCCCTCGTCCTCGGCCTTTCAACAAATGTCAAAATTAAGACGCGCTATTTTGTAATCGTAATCTTCATTGTAGTTGAGTGCTGCTTTATGGGAATCAGTTCTCAATCTTGAACGAATCTGTCATGAGCGTTCAGCTTCACCACGTTGTATATCTTGCTCCTCGGGAATTATAGTCGCTATGAAAGTAGGCACTTATGCTCGAAAATTTGTAACCCTACGACATCTTTTCATAACATTAATAAGCTAGGAAAATTACCGCCGCGATGTGCAAGGGGGATCGCAGAGCGGGTTGCCCCTTGCCCCTCCACCCACTCCGAACCCTCGCAGAGGTGACTGCCCCGTGCTCCTCCACCCACTTCCGCACCCACACAGATGAAAGGATCGAAGGGTAATGCAAGTCGCGACGATTATTGTCCTACCAATAAGCTCATTAATGCTGCGAAAATAACCCCTTTTTGGGTCACCATAACCTTTCAACGAGGACGACTGCCACAATTCTTCGACGATGTCAGAAATAAGGGACCATACCCTTTCTTTTGCGTACCCTCCTTATCCTCTCCTTCTCCAGTGATGACGCTGACAAATCAAACTTTACCGTGATGATATCAAAATATCACCCATTTGAAGTGACATTACTTTTTTGGGAGAGAAGATCTCCCGGTTCCCCATTCATGCCCTTCTTTTTTATCTGAAGGATGGGATTCAAAATTAGACTCTATCGTTTTTACATGAAAATAGCCCCAATTTGGGGGCCATAACTTTTATGCCGGGATGGCCGTTGCAATTTTTTAATGGGGTTATAGAGGGGAACCTTCTTCTTTCTCTTGCATTCCCCCTTCATCCTTTCTCCTTAACGCGGTAGCATTGAAAATGAAAACATTAAGATGACGACATAACAAAAATCATCATTGTTTAAAGGACGACCGCCACGACCTTACATCACGATTAAAGAAAGGATCAAATCTCTCTCTTGTATAAACTCCCCACCCTCTAGAAGGAAAATAAAGAAAATTAAACCTATACCATAATTTTCACAGTGATCGGATTAACAATAAAGAAGCAGGTCCATTGCAGCGCAATCTAGCGGCGATCTATGACAACTTGTATAGCGTAAACACTCTCCGTTAAAAAATATACTAATTTTCATGACGATTTTTTGGCCGATTTCGGAGTCATGATTCGTGATGATTCAATGCACTAGTGCATCTATGTTTCAGCAGCATGAACTTGACTTTTGAACAACTTTGACGTGACATTTTTGACTTTATCTCAATTTTCCCCTAATATTATTAATTATTCAGTTATTTCAGGGTCACAGACATACTACATAGGTCCAGATTCTTATTCACATAAGTAAGTGTTTATCATCGGGAGATGATGGCAATACCCTTCTTCAAAAACGCAGGAAGTCTTTCTGCTTTGAATACCAATAACATAATCAATGTTTTTCCATGGTAAACCAAGGTTTTTTTTAGTCTGCTATCAACCGTGGTTAGCATAAAGAATACTATAAAATGCGGCAACTATATAGCAAAAAAAACCCAAAATATGCGTCTGTTACTATAACAGTTTATTGAACTGCCAGGGAAATATAAGCGAAAAATATGAAGAAAGAATCAAAGTCGAACAGGTGACCAGATGCTTCAACACCTTGTTGAAATCGCCACAGCCATCGAAAGAGTTTACGACTAGGTCAATTCTCCATGGGAATGTTCAAGCCATGCGGTACACATTGAACACTTAATGACTGTTTTAATCGTCGTCTAGGATAACTTTCAAAATCTGAAAAAAAGGAAAGAAATCCCGATCCAATAGCTAGTTAAGCGCAGCACTAGGCACAATCTATCGTCCAATGACTTTATTACCAACAATTGGAACCGCTAGCTCACATTGACGCTGGTACTTATTTCATTCGCCAACCATCAACACGCTTCTAGCGAATGTCCAGCACTACATCGATGCCATACCATTCCAAATTCACAATCGCTCACGAAATCTGTCTTCGTTTCCCGACAAATTCGGCAATCTTTCTTTGGCCTATTAAAGGATTTAAATCCAGCTTCAGAATGACATTAGCTGTACATCGCTCCTGATTCAAAAAATCAAATATCTGGTTGGCCAATAGGGTCAAACAGGATATCCCCACTGCTTTAAGGTTTCCAGCTTAGCTACCGGAAAAGGCATCTCCAACATCTGCACTCTTAATAACATATCCTTCGCCAAAGGATTCCGAGATTATCTTAATTCCTCAGTGAACCTTTTCAACGCATAAATTAAGATGTAGCTGTATATATCAGTCGACCTTTCCCAAATACCGGAGACCCACAGGTACCTACAAAGCAATCAGTAATTTTGTAGCAAATCATGTAGTCCTCATCTAGTCCCGTACCTTCAGAGACGCTCAATGACGACCATTTATGTCACTCTTCCCACGGTGACAGTTCATCTTTTAATGTCATTCCATGATCACCCTCACTAAGGAGACTGAAATTTTGTCCATATAAAATCACAATAACCTCTTTATTAAGCCAAATTTATTGGGATATTATCAAAGTTATCATTCCATCCACCACATAATGGCCAAAATCTCACCCGTCGTAATATCTGTCGCAAATAGGGGAACTCGAAAAATATGACTGAAGATATAGGAGCGAATTCCTTGTTGACACAGCCTACCGTTTCTTAGTTTAACAAGAGCTAATTTTGTCCAATTTCGCATCAATTCGCACCTGTTCAGAGTCGACCACAACATTCAAAATACCCACTCACTGTAATAGGTAATCTTATCACCGTTAAAATATCTTCAATTGCTCAGCATCTCCCATCGAGGCAGTCACTTTCCTTGGCCTATATACGGAGAAGACTGGAACGAACTTAGGGTACAGCTTACGAATATTCGCAAAAAATTTCTAAGCAAATTATCTTTAGAAAAGTAAAAAAATTGATTTTGCAGAGTACGCTTGCAGTTGCGTTAACTTAGGATGCAGCGTACATTTGACATCAACAGAAATTTTTCTGATTGTGTCCACAAGGACCAACTTGAAGAGCATTTGAGTCGACGAATCTTTAGTATGTAAATGTTGGCGTTGAACTCCCAGCTCTCTTCAAGCATTTATTTCTCGGTGAAGAGCTGATCTACCTACCCCTCAACGCCCTGGTACTCTCTAATTAATTTTCCCCCGTAAAGCATCACAGTGTTTTCTTGAATTTTACTGAATACTTTGTAGGCCACTTATGTGATCGTGTCCCTTAATTCAACTGTTTCTAGACGTTTTTCGTGTTTCACAGCAATTGATAAGGCAAGGAAAATTTGCCGATCTTTCGCTTGTAGTCGAAAATCTTGCATCTCGCACTCACTATTACCGTCCTTACATTCATCTCAAAGAAAAAAACAAGCTTAGTATATCTCAGAAGAGAGAAAAAAAATACTTTTAGCCGGTATATTCAATGTAAAAAATATCAGGTATGCTGGGTCTTCTTCCTTCTATTTTCATAATAAAGTACACTTATATTATTTCATAACAATATGCTATCCAGCACAAAGCGCAACTATAATCCTTTAATTTTCGAATAATAAAGAATGGATACACATATTGGGTGTATAACTTTATTTCCGCTGTTTTTATCCATACTTCGTGCTTTATCGTAAAAAAAACTGGTTTTACAATTATAAATCGAAGTATTGTCTACGACTACGATTAGCTACTTTTTCTCCTATCTGCTTGATAGTTTAAGTAGGGAAATCCCCGCAAAAATTATTTTTATTTTGTATTTTCCTATAAAAATTCATTTATCATCTGTAGACTGTATTTTCAGTGTTTGGAGCCTTATAGGAAACCTAAGATGTCCCTGTATAGTTCCCAAAGTGATGCCCTCCAAATCTACCGAGAGTAGACAAGCGCGCGCTTTCGTTTCATTTTTGGGCCCAACAAGTTTGCTAGTTCACCTTTTGGATAAAAGAATTGCAATAAAAAAAATTGTTGAAAAACACATCATTTACAGGGATTTCTCCCCTTAACGATTCAGCATCGCAAAACATCATGAACACGAATCAATCAATTCTTTTACTCCTTCATAATAATCAATGCTGGTCAACTAGCCAGTTACTCGAAAGATATAACAGTCAGAAGGAGCTTGACTAACAGGGGATGCGTTCTCTACACACCACATAACACTGGACAAAACAAAGTTAATATATGTTATATGTTATGCAGAGTCAGATATCCAGTCACATGCAATTTCTACTACGCGAAATCCTCCGCAGGAAAATAAAGGGCATATTTCAACGCAAATTTCAGACGGGAGGAAAACATCGTAGAATCTGCAGGATATTTGAACCATTGGAGCAGAGCGGATAACGGATGCAATGCTACGACAGCGAAACTACAACAGCCACTTGATGAGTCGCTTGCTTGGAGTTGCAAATGCGAGATTGGACACGTGCCAAATGGCAGGTTACGAGGGATCAATCAGGCTCACGGTTCAACAATGATTTTCGCTATTTCCTTAAGGATTTGGAAAACGTGCGTGAATTTCCCGACCGCCACGAAAGTGAATAACAAAAAGGTGACTCGGTAAACTAAATTCGTTATCCGGATTTAGAGACCGAGGACTACTAATTGCTGACTAATTGTCTACGATCGAAGAAACAAAACTCGTTTTCTCATTGACAGCCGAACCAACCTTCCAATCTCGCCACAGGATAAAAATCAAAACAGTACAAAGAGATTAAAACTATACTCCGCTACTAACACTGTAATAAAACCATACAACCAGAAAATGATGACACTTGACTTGGAAATGTGAAGACCATTCTCTTGGAAATTCGAAATTGCTAAAAGTTTGGACAACCAACAATCGGACTTTTTATAACATTTTGATCGGATAATTGATTTATGTCCCAGAAAGTTGGTAAATGGTGACATGAAATTAGCAGCCAAAGTTAAGCTTTTAGTTAAGATCAATGCTACTATTACCACGATTAAAGCAGACATGGAGTAATGCTGAAGGAATATTATATAGAACGTTTACCAGAGTGCCGCTAGTTTAAAAATAAAGGTTTTTTGGAAAGTTGGCATGCAACCCACAAACATTTAAAAGTGCTTTTGGATAGACTACGTGAATAAAGATTGTCTATAAATATAGCAAAATATAGCTCTTCCACAAATCGCTGAGGAATGCAGCAACCATTCAAGCACCTCTTCATGTCGGTACAACAAGAAAGGGTGCACGTCCAATTGTATGGAATTCGGAACCGGATTAAAGCGTCAGTACAGCGATGGAAGCACCTCTCGGGTTCTTTTCGAAGAAGTTCGCCGCAGAGTAGTGCAAATATAGCACTCACATTCGGGAGCTACAGTGCAGTGAAATTTTTCTGGTATATGATTGAAGGACACCCGCTTTTTATTAACATTGACCAAAAGCTCATCAGGATGAAGAGTTGATAGCTTCACTTTGACATGAAGCAAACATTGTTTCCTAAGCTACGATACGACAACAGCGACGCATTGATATACTGTGATTTTCACCAAATGAAACTCGACCTTAATTCCCAAAGGAATTAACATCTACGGAGCTAGTATATGGAATTATACTTCGTATATCAGAAGATTTTTTCCATAATTATGGCATGCCTCCTGATCCTAAATGTTCGCTCATAAATTCCGAGAAAGAAAAAAAGAAGTATTCGTCACGTCATGACATATGCAAAGCTTTCGTACATAGAGATTTCCTAATTTGCTCTCATGGTTTCGTACGTGTCGACCGCAAGAGAAAACCTTTGGAGTATCCGTACGAAGGTCCTTTTCAAATCGTCGAGAGAATTGGAAATTGGAAATGTTTTTAAGTCAATAGGTGACAAGTATGTTACCATCAAAATCGGCCGCATCAAACCTGCCTATTATGTAAACGTAGCTACATAATCATATACTCCAAACCGACAAGGTCGTCAAAAGCTGAGAAGATATGCTGGTATGAAGTCTAAATCTGGACAAACAATCCAGTTTGTCAACATGCCTTGTCAGCCGACCAATTTATTCAGGAGGGGGTAATGTATAGCGACATTTCCACCATGGAATTAAAACACATGGATCTGCACAACCGGTATGCTACATTATGAGGATCGGCTAGTATAAATTAAAGGTTGTTTCCATGACAATTCTCTTTCCTTTTAATCGAAGCGATACGTAATCTGAGCTAGTTTTGAGGCCAAAATAAATTGTTATCACATCATATATGAATTTGATAATTATCATAATTATAACCCGCCTACATTGCCCACTTATGATCTAATCATTTCAACCAACACCTAATGCTAAAGCTATTTAAAGGAAAACGACGGGAGCAAAGATGTACACCCTTTTGTATTTGGGATTTTCGTAGAAAAAGATAATTGGGACTGGACTCATTGAATTTATATATGCGAATATAAACACACTGCGTTGAAGTATGGAATATAAAAGTGCAACTAGTGTATAACCACCGCGTTGTTTTGGTTTCTATTTCGGCAATGGTTGTCTCAAACACAAAGGAAACAAATTTATGATAACTAAAAAAACAAAATTTTTCCAAAGTACGCACACAAAAATCGCACTTTTGACGCTTATTCTATGGAAGGAATATGCGACAAAAAATGCACTTCTTCACATAAATTGTCCTTTATTGAAAAGCTTCTTGGGTAATGTAAATACCTGAGAAAAAACTGACGAAATTAAATGTAAAGGCATAAGAGTAGACAAGATAAGCTGAAGAAGGTAGTTGACCGCCATGGAACCGTTGATCGTTGTATATAACTTTTCCGTTTTACCGCAACTACTTGCGTTGCTTTTTCAACCGTCATCATCATTTCTCCTCACACTCCTCCAGCTCACGAACAGTACACCAACTTCTTGAATATTTTCATCATCACCACAAACTACCTCAAGCAACACTCGTCCATTGAGAGAAGTCTACAACTCAGCCGAACACACACTCTACTTTGCTTCGCTGAACGATCCCAGACACCAGTTGCTTCGTTCGTTGTTCCAATCGTTAGCAGAACTACGTCCATCGGAAACCAGCTCCAGCGAGGCAAATGGGCACAACAGTGGTCTAGACTAAATCACAAATAAGGCATTAAAAATAAAGCCCAACTTGCCCATCGAATGGACCTTAACAGCGAATCAGGTCAATGGCAGCAACATGATCGTGTAGCGATCGACGATCACTTGTACAATGCTAACAGTATACATATTCGGGTCTGCTGCCTTGCGAGCTAGCAAAAATTTCAAACACGTTATTATCGAAGAATCCCGCTGCAGTCGATGTGGAACGCTACCATCTTCAAAAAGTGGAAGGTTGATGAGCTTTGTAGAGATATCTCTTTGTGGAATAGTTGCTGAAATTGTTTTCTCTTTGGCATTTTGGACTTGCAAGAGGGATCGGTTCGCCTTCTCACAGCAAAACGCAATAAGTACTAATGGAAGCATTAAAATGTTCACACTTTCTGGAAAATAGCTGAAGCAGCTTCGGTGAAATAACCGAAAACTGAAAATCCAACAGTTGCACTGATCGCAATTTGAAGGAGAAGTTGATCCTCAAAACTCGAGTCATCACTTTGAGCTTATTTAGACCTCGATTGATTTGTATCACCCACATTTGTGAAATAGAATGTTGTGCCTTTGTCGATTCAGTTATCTGAATATCAGTGCGAACAGTGTAAAATGTGAAGAGCATACACGGGGGGTTGACTTTTTGACTTTTTCCCTTACTTATATGGGATTTACGGAAATTAGTACTCCCTTTTTTGATGGGTAACTTCACATTGTCGCGATTTAGGTATGTCTTAAGTTTTTTCAGTATACTAATGAAATTCGCCGTTTCTGTGAAAAAGTTAAAAACGTCAGGAAAAATATGCACATTTGTGGAAAAGTCATCCTGTTATGGGGAGCGTTAATTTAAGCGCGGAGCAGCATCTGTAAATTTAATAATTCTCTCGTTATTTGAGAAGAAAAGCTAAAGAAATTTATGCAGAAATGGATCTGGACGAGCCATGATAATAGCTGCTGGCTCCCGAATGGACAATGGTGATGAGAGGCACAGTAAGCTGGCAGTCATTTTCCTGTTGCAGCGTTTGCATTGGCTTTTATCTTGCATGCTCACTATTGCTCACATGTTATTACAAAGTTGTTGCCAATTTTCGGTCCCACCATCGCCGGTTCCATTAAATCAGTTCATAATACATTTTCTAATACACCAGGAGTTCTTACCTGTACAGTTAAGCTGAAGACTCCCATCTCATCTTTTTCCTGTGCATACCTTGCTTAGACTTCGATTGCCTATCCGAAAAGCGGGCATCACGTGGAATATTAGTCACAGCTAATTCCGCGTGACATCCTAAAGTACATTGAAAGCAAAATGGAATATCTGGCTGTTGCCGAACGACTGTAAGATTGAATTCTTCAAAACTACTGCTGCTAACATCTGCCGTATATATAGAAGATAAATCACTAACCGTTTTGACCGTTCTGCATTTTGAAGTACAGTACAGTTGATTTAAACTACTAAAAAGATATTTTCTCGTAATAGATACCACTTTGACAGGGTGGCAAATTCCGAAAAGTTCAACTAACTTACAATGAATTGAATACGCAATTTAAAATATTTAGCTTCTTCCATGTCAAGTTAAGCATGAGAATGAGGTTTGCGGTGGCTAGGGCGGAAAATCCGCAAAATTATTCACAAAAAGGATATATTTTAACTTTTCTGATAAAACATTTTTTTTTTCCAAATTGTTTTTATTCAAGTTAATTAACATTTAAAACAACATAGTCAATCTGATCCCACTTAACTTTCAGTGATGAAGACAAATTCAATCTGGAGGGCTCGCAAGAATTCAGATACTACTGGGTTGGTTTGATAAATAAATAAAACTCATGTCACGAAGACCTTTAGGAGGAGGTCGACTTATCGTTTCGAAGATTTCGCTTTAATCTTTTGGATTCAACCTTCAGCCCCGATCTGAAGGACAAAATTCTAGAAACATGGAATAACATACTTCAAATTTTCCAAAAAGATTACTTCAAATTATTCAAAATGACGGTACAAACAAAAACAACAAATATTTGAGTTGATACTGTCTCACATGTCAAAATCAGCTTTTCCTCTATTTCAAATCCAATTTGTTGCCGATAAAAAAAAAACTTTTCTTATTTGATATTGGCTGACAATAGTTCTGGGCAAAACTAATTAAAATTTTTTTCATAGAAAATTAATGACGAAATGATTCAATGTATAACAGGTTAAATATTCTATTCTATCCGACTTTAATATTTATCATGTACTCTGATTAGATTCATTGAATATCTTTGAACTTAATTTGAGGAAATTAGAAGCTGGACGCTTCAAATATGAAAGTTTCTGTGTTGGTTGCCTTATGGGAGGAACTTTGAGTGCATGATAAATCTACTGTACATAGTTAAGGACTCAATTTTGCGTCATTTTTCCGTGACAAGATTTGAAACCAATTGAAATAAAACAGTAATTTTGGACGAATTAATGCTGATTGCTTTTATTAAGAGGTTATGTACGAGGGGGGACCCATAAGTTCTAGAAATTACGCTGTGGTGAGCAGGGAGAGTGAGGGAACCTATTGTTTGACCACATGTCCGTTAGTGTTACACCACCTGCGTCAGTGTGCGAAGTTGTGTTGCTGTGAGTGCATCGGTTCGCCTGTGAAATTTTTTTTAGTAAAGTAACTTTTTACATTTCGGTGAAAACGTAATGGCAGATTGTCGAGAACAACGCGCGGCTGTGAAATTTTGTTTCCTGTTGGGGAAATTGGCCGCGGAAACTATTGTAATGCTTAAGACTGCTTATGGGGATGCTGCCTTAAGTAAAACCAGAGTTTACGATTGGTTTTTACGTTTTAAAATTGGAGAAATGTCTATTGAAGACCAACTTCGTTCAGGACGCCACTCAACGTCAAGAATTGATGAAAACGTCGACAAAATCAATGCCCTCGTTCGTGAAGACCGTCGCCGAACCATTGATCAACTCTGTGAAATGTCGGGATTGTCATGGAGTTCAATTCAGAGAATTTTATCCGTAGATTTGCACATTAGAAGGGTTGCAGCCAGATTCGTCCCGCCCTTTCTCACAGATAAGCAAAGGGAGCGTCGACTTCAGGCATGTTTTAAGCTTTAAAATCAGCTCGAAGAGGACCCTGAATTTTTTTCCAAGGTATCGTGGTGCTATGGATCAAAAGGAATATGAAAGGAAAAAATCGCTGGAAGGCTTAAATGACATGGAAGGAATAGAAGAATCGTTTGGAGAAGTGCGTTGTAGTCAAAGGCGAATACTTTGAAGGTGATCAAAATTTGGTGTAAAAATATTGAGAAATAGAGAAATTATGCTGAAATTCTCGTTTTTTGGGTCCCCCCTCGTATACATGTTTGAATTTTTTTTCAACTTTTTTTAAAGGCTTAGAATTTGCTAAAATGTTTCTAGATCCATAATCAATAGCGATCTTGTATAAAAACAACATAGAAATATTTTTAAAATTAGTTTCTTTGCAGAAACTCCTAAGATAAAAACCGTATCTAAGCCAGAAAACTCTCACTTTTCAATATGGCCCAAAGAGAGTGGGCGCAACATTACAGCACTCAGAAAAAACTGTAAGAGCAAAATATAGTTGTGGAGGGGTAATTTTATGATGCTAGGATGGCGGAATTAACTTTAGAAATTTTCTATGAGCAATATTATTATGATTTCGAAAAGTTATAGCATTTTTAAACGTCAAACGCGTTTTTTTCAAAACCATCTATCGGAATTTGCGAGCAGTAGAAGTAGAAGAGTTTTCATCCAATGAACGTGAAAATTTAATTGTAACTTCTCCATTTATTTATCTAGTGAAATACACACTATTTTAACAATTGATGAAGAGGATTTTATTTTATAAAGAGTTACAGTCAATTTTTTCGCCGAAAAAGCCGATATAACCCCTTAAATAGCACCCTTTTTGTTACTCCTAATTTAAAGAATATTTTGTATAATTTTTTTTCACACAGATTAACCGTTCAGCTGTATTTGCTCGAATTGAAATTTAAAATATTTATCATCATCATCAACGGCGCAATCGGTATACGGTCTAGGCCTACCTCAATAAAGAGCTCCAGACATCCTGGTTTTCCTAAAAGCTGTTCGGCGTCCTGGCTCACGCCATCGTTCCATCTCAAGCAGAGTCTGCCTCGTCTTCTTTTTCTACCATATATATTGCTCTTATAAACTTTCCTGGCTGAATTATCCTCATCCATACAAATTAAGTGAACCGCCCACCGCAACCTATTGAGCCGGAATTTATCCACAACCTGACGGTCATGGTATCGCTCATAGATTTCGCCGCTAAGGAATCGTCCTCATCTGGAATGCTCACGGGCTTAGTGTCATTGAATCTTCCGCACAATAAATCCATCGTAATGCATGTGTAGCATGCCGCATCCGTCTCCCTGAACGATATTCATCAATTTTTGCAAAGGCAAACTCTTGGCAACTTATCGTGTTAGCGGTTATCGTTTATAATAGCCGTGTGATCAGTCTTCTTGAAAAAGTACAGTTGGATGATGCCAACGTCAGTAATGACGAGTATTATCATTTTTTTGATGTTGAGAAAATTGAGAAGTTTTGAAAAACGTGGTTTCGAAATAAACCCGCCTAATGTCTCAGAAGATGTTTGCGACCATTCGAATATAAAACTCTGTTAAGTTTAAATGCAATTTTTTAAAGGGAAGTTAAATAAGTCGTAAACCTGAAACTCGACACTTCAGATATGAAAGGTTTCGTGTATTCCTTAGGTAATTCGATGCAGAGCTATTCCATTTGCATGCAGTCGGTAATGTTCTTCAGCGTGACATTGATATTTAGTGTTTTGGGTTGCAGTAAATTTTCCCATGAGAGACTATTTTGAGCTTCTGTAACTTTGCCAGTAATAGTGCAGTTTTGATCAAACTTCGGGATATCATGTTTCGTACTATCGTTAATATTACTACAATTTTGATGGCTCTAGGACGAACGTAAGAGAGATTCCTAGTCAACTTTCCAAAAACAATAATCTACTATTAACAACTTAATTTGAATAGATATCGCTATGGAGGGTAGTTTTCAGATTCATGCGTTTGATAGTTTTTCAAAATGGGTCCCTGAACGAAATTATCACTTCATAGCTCACCACTCGCCCTCTTTTCAATAAATGTCGAAACTAGAACCGATTTCAGCAAGTACCAATCGAAACCTTTTATTTGATACCACATACCACTTTAGGAAAAAAAATTGTGCACCCCTCTTTCGTATATATGGGGGGACCTTTATACTCTACGTAGAAGGATCTAATTCACTGCATTTGTAAGAGTTCACAGTTCCCATTTTTCCAACAAATTTCGTGTCAATCGGTAGAGCCGTTTTTGAGAAAAGAAGAATTAATACAATTCATATGAAAAATCTGCTGCTTTGTTTTTTTGGGAAGTGATTTGTATAAAATTTCATGACTTCACTTCACAAATATTGGGGTTTCCACTTGAAATTTTGAAGGATGATTCTTGAGACTATATTCTCCCGAATTTATAAACAAAAAATACTTTTTCCCGCAGAATATATCATGAAAAAATCGAATCATACGAGAAGACACATACCGATCAACGAACGTGCAAAAATTAACTCATATCTGCATCGTTTTGGTTCAGCTCTTAGTAAAGAAATCAAAAACCTCCAGTGCATGTAGCTACGGAACATAGTCCCAAGTTTAAAATTGTCCACTAAACCACCCTTGGCCATACTAAAAGAAATAGATAATTGTAGTCTTCACATTTCGGGCGAGCCTTACTGCTGTTGGGCAGATTTTAAATGCCAAACGATCATAATCATCGGCAGTCAAGTCAGCCACCACACTTAACACAGAAGCAGAGGCGGACGACTGACGTTACAGCTGAGCGGGCTGCGACGCACGAGAAGCTTTACAATGAAGTATGATAAATCTCACTCTAAGCTTGCTCCCAACTGTACATTGGCATTTTCTCGGGGGAATGAAACCTCAATACTTTACCCTCAACACAAACAAATTTCAAAATACAAATCGCTCTGCAGCCAACTTCTCTCTATGAAGGAGAATGTGAGGATTCGTCGCGATGAGTTGCAAACGGTAACTTACCAAGGGGAAGTAGTTCTCAAACACACGGGAGGGGCCCCACTAGGTGCCCCCTACATACGCTATGAAAGTCCAAAACTCGGGACAACTTCAGCCAACTTAACGAAATTGTATATACACAGAAAGCTACTAACCGTCTCGACGTTTTTCAATTGAATAAAAATTAGGCCGGCATGAATAGTGCGCTCCGCCGGATGAGAGTAGCGTGCGCGAGACAGTGTGTGTCGAGGAGCGGAGTGTCATTCAAAACGTTCTCGAGCCAACAGCAAACTCCCATTTTCAACCTGACTCATGAAGTGTTTAGGCCACTTCTGATGTGCAACTGTGTGAGTTAAAGTCGAATCAGCGTGTCTGATACAGCTTGTGCATTGCTTTTGTTTACATCGCCGAGCCAAATGGAAAATTACAGCTACTGTACGGCCAATTTCCTTCGCCAGCTTAATTTTTACCAGCTTTTGTGGTGGTCATTCCGATGTACTTCGTGAAAAATACATTCCACGCTTCTTCAACTCTTCATTGACGAAAGTACGAGCGACTTTTTAACTGCCCTTCCACAAAACAGAAGCATTAGGAGGTCATTGCTCCAAGTGGGTTTGGGTCGAAAGGCGACCGGAGCAATTGTTAACAGAGAATGTGCATCTTAACGGGAAAAATATGTCATATGTGTAACCAGGTGACTAAAATCTATCTGCATGGATTTAACTGAAGGCTGAATGTACACGAAAAAGTGTAAAGTAGAGAAAGCAGATTAACAGCAGACAGGGAGGAGGTGGGTTGTTATCAACCTAAATGACGTACTATAAGCCGGCAGTTTGTGAAAAAAAAGGAATATTCAATGTTGAACATGAGATAGCAAATATGAGAAGATATTAGACCACTCTTAACCTTTTATATTTCTGACAACCATCAATATGGGATTAGCTATTACAGCCTTATATATCCGTCTATTCAAAGCATGAAGATCAGTATAACCATCACTTTAACGTTTTTAAACTTTTTTGCATTTTTGTAAATGGAGAACCTTTCAAGCATACTGTTTGAAAATTTGAGATGAATCGGAGCAAAACTAAGGAAGATACTGCGATTTAAGCAACCATGTCTGATGCACGACTCACCACTGACTCTTAGTGTGAATGGCAAAAAGGCAGCAGCTGTTAATGCATTGGATTCAAAAACACGTATAGCGCTCTTCCCAAGGATGCTTTGGACACCATCAAGATATCTATGGAGATCTGAGCAAGGGTGCCCTCCTGGAGCGATGTGTCAAGGCTTTACGCAGAGCAACAATGAGAGTTCGAACCAAATTATTTGAAAAATCTCACCAAAGCACTTGAGTGGATCTGTTATCGTTGAGATTGCATCTTATGTGTTAGCCTATCTTTTCAATGACAGTTCTTTGGTGTGCTAACTCTCATGTAAGACATGAGACTCAGTGGACCAGCAGTTTCGTCGCGATAAGTCGAGCGCAGCTAAAAACAGACTAAAGAAGGCAGCATTCGCCATAGATAAGAGCAAAACAAGTCGGGAAACCGGAAGTTGAACGCTTCAAGTATGAAAGGTTTTGCGTATTTCTTTCATAGAAATATTTAAGTGTGCATTTCTCCCATTAGTACGTAGCACGTAATATATGCAAATATTATGTGAGAATATCCATTGAATTGCAAAGAAGCGACAACTTTGACTTATTATAATTTTGTTAGTAATAGTGCGATTTCAACCAAACCATGATCATGCTCCATGTTATACCCCACATTGTTACAAAATTTCGTGGTGCTAGAATGAACTTAAGGGGGGTTTTGCAGCCAATTACCAAAAATTATAGTAATACACTATTATCAACTTTATTTGAATAGATATCGCTATGGAGGGTATTTCGGAGCCTAGGCAGCATATGGTGGCAGCCTCTTGATTTTTTACACGTTTTTCGATTGGGTAGTTTCTGAGAATGTTTCCGTTAAAGAAATGATTATGTTCGAACCCCCGCACTCCCCACTGTACGAAAGGGAGTGTACATTTTTTTTTCACAGAATAGAGTCACATGGGGTTATGAAATGAAGGCTCCAATAGTACTTTTCGAAATTAATCTTATTTCTGATATTAAGTGAAACATAAGGGAGTGTAGACTCACAAGATGTGGCCGCAAAAGTGAATCAGGAACCTACCCAGCCGGAAATTCACTTCTATCTTGGCCTCAAAGTGCATCCCGTTCTCAAATAAAGCTAACAATAGCATATTACTATATTTTAGAAATTTTTCCCGAAAACCTCCTTAATTTCGCCCTATAATATCAAGCATTAGTATAAGGGATAATATAAGGCACAACTTCTGGAAATTTGAACGGCATCCAACTATATTAACGAAGTTAAGGTCAAAGTTTTGCATTTCACGTAAATTTATTACACTGTGAGACGTGTACAATGCACGCAATTCCAATAGGCACATTATAAAATTTTATTTTAAAACGCTGTTATTGCAACTTACAACTGTACCATATGGACTGCGCTATAGTCGTTAGTCACTCTAACGAGAAGTTTGTTCATGAAAGATGGTAAATTAGAACGTTTTAAAATAAAATGTTATAGTGCGTCTATAGGGATTGTGCGCACTATATGACGTCATCAGCATATCAAGTTAATATTTGAACGGCACGGTCCACGGGGACATTTTAGTTTTTTTTTATAGTTATTTGGACCCCTTCATTCAACGGTAACGGTACACTACAGTATACTGTAGGAGAAAATGTGGTCAGCATTGCGCTCGCATGGGATTATTTCCCTGATTTAACTCAGGTACTCGTTCACAGCTGAGTCGACTGGTATCCGGCATCCAGTCATGATAACAAATCCCTCTGCCACCAGTGAGATTTGAACCGCGACCTTTCGTACGACAACCCAGCGCTCTAACCACTTGAGCTATCCGGACACTAGGATAGATATTCGTGTACTTTAACTACATATATGTATGCTTTTGTACACGGAGTACAGTGGAAATGCGTGAAGATACGTTAGATGGGCAACGTTTGTTTATTTAGGATTAGCACAATATCACGGTTTTGTTTTGCAAACAAAACCTTAAAAATTCACGTGAGCGAAACTAGCTGAGTAGTTTCAATAATTTCTCAACAATCTTCAATCATGAAGTGTCTTAAACCAGGTGTCATTGTGGTTCAAATCGCCCGCAATGACGAAAAAGTCATGACTGAAAAGGTAGGCGGCAACAAGTGCCATGGAGAAAAAGACTTTGGAGCGCGCAATCAGGGTAACGAGCGTATAGTCCATTTTGAGGACACTTACGAGTTTGTACTTGTCAATAGATGGTTCATCAAACGATTGCCTCATCTTCCTACATTTTATAGTGGGAAAAATAAAACGCAAATCTACTATATTCTCATAAGACCTCGACATCTTATCACTGTCATTGACTGCAATATCTTCCCTATGAAACCATCGCACCTCACCATCGGTCGATGATTGCTGTCTTGCGAATTAAGAAACCGATAAAAAAGCGTGAGGGACGCACTACCCCACCGCGTATTAAATGGTGACGATCTCGAGAAAAAAATAAGAAATTATCTAACGCAATTGCCAACCATTACAAATATCGAAGAATCGTGGTAAAAAATCAAAGACACGATCCATACAATCCTCGGGGTCCCCAAACCAAGTAAGCGGTATATCAACAGGGACACTTGGCTATGGAATAACGATATTCAAATGAAGCTCTGTGAAACGCATCTGTCACAACGCTAGTCAATTGGCAAATTAGCATGAATACCAATTGGGAAGCAAAGAAGGCAATCAACGTTACCCCGAGCGATCCATTATAAAAAAATTTACGATAAACTGTACATTCGAGACGGTGAGAGAGATCGGTATCGATTTGTCAAAATTCGACATCAACGCACACAGAACATCGAACATTTCTGTTGCGATAATGACGCTGTTCATCACTCCTCGTTGTTCTTGTTATGGACTCTGTCGCACGAGATATCCAACGTTCAGGGCGCTATGCAGTGCTTTATGAAGATGATGTTTTTCTAGCGTCTCATGGGAAAGCTAATGTTGAGCAACTCGCTCAAAAAAGCAATGATCACCTCATGCAATACGATCGAATCTGAATAAAACTGAATTTTTAAAGGCCAATCTGAATAAAACAGGGCATATCACTGTCACTGGCAATGACCTATCAGAACAAAACGATTTAAACATCTCGGATCAATGCTATCAACCAATAGTGAATTGTGTTATGAACTTGCTCCACAGCGCAATCTGGATAAAATAGCATTTTACGCTTGGTGTTCTTTTTGGTCAACTTGTCAACGAGCTTCTTAAATTAAAAATTTACTCCTTCCTATCTCCCTCTATGGTTCTGATTGTCGGCTTACCATCAAAAACAATGAACGGCGCCTCGCGATAATGGAGACGAAGATGTTTCGTTGGACTAGTGGCGCAACACGCCTTAATCACATCCTAAATGAGGATATCTGCGATCGATACCGGGTTGCACCGATCGTGAAAAAAATGCGGGGCATTGTTAATGGTAGGTCGTGTAATTCGCTCGCCAAGACTAAAAAGCCGGCCGAAACAACGGTGACTTGATACGCTAGATGGCGCTCTGAAAGCCTCGCGATTGCAAGGAGCCTTTGATACAGCAAAATGACGCAACCGATCAACACCGCGTCTCAACGGGGCAAAGCCTGAAGAAAAAGATGATAGTAAAGCGAACAATCGGTACTCATAGTCTCCGTTTTTAAATATAATAGTAGCAAAAGCTATTATAGCTCGAAAAGTCGATTTTTTTTATAAATTTTAAGTTACTTACCTGATGATTCAATTAATCGAGGATCAACCAAATCCTGAAAATTTGGTTCGTCTCCATACCAAAAAATCCATAGCTCTTTCGCCGCTGTTAGGGCTAGTGGAGGATGGGTATGAGTTGATACAATATCAAATGGTATTGTTGCATTGGGATCAGGATCTTGTTTTGGTGCTGCAACACGTCGCCAGACACACAAAATGTCTTTTGACAGACACTGTGTATACGATTGGAGAATCGGATCGTCCAGTGGTTCACCACTAGCGTTTGGCCGTTCTCCAAATAAAAATTTACGCCATTTGATGCCGCACAAATCAGTCTGAAAAGAAAAAAATATTGTTAATGTGTGTTGACTCTTACAAAAACAAAACTTAAGGTGTGAATTTCAAAAATTTCAAGAAGTTAACGAAAAAGGTACGAATTATTTTGCTTTCTACTAATTTGACGGCGTATTCTAGTGGCAAGGATCTCCAGATCCGACGAATTTCGTAAGACAACTGATTGAAAGTGTATGTGCGTCTTCCACGAAGCTTCCGTTTAATATATGCCCACACATTTTCAATAGAGTTTGCATCGGGCGACTGCGACGGCCAATCCAATGTAACGATGCCAAATTGAGTCTTCCACTGAGTACGGACCTTGCTGCGGTCTTTAGGATCGTTGTCCTCCTGCAGAATCCAATCTTCATTTCTTGTGATGAACCATCGTTGGCATTTAGGTTGCCAGTAAAGAGGTGCAAAGTGCCGAATCCCTGCTTTGAGAAGCAGCCCCAAAGATGCACCTTTATTCCATGTTTTATTCCGCTGAACGGAAGTTGACCAGGCTCGCGTGAGGACAGAACGTGCCCATATAGAACATTCATCAGTAAAAATTACATTTTCAAAATCTCTATCAATATTCTCATGCGCCCAAGCAAGCCGCTTTCTCATATATTTAGCAGCCGCTGATTGCGATATTTTGGGACCTTTCGGGTGGATGTAAAGGAACACAGCCTCGTAGCGCGACGCGTACTTAGCACTCATGGCGTTTAACGTGATTCTCTTTCAAAAGATCAACGACAACTCAACCTTTGTTGACAATGCATCAAGGACAAAGCTTCCCTCTATCGGCTCGCGAAGGAATTAGAGCGAAATCTTCCATTACCTGTCAGTGAAGTCGACCACGCTCTTACTTGACAGACTGTATGTGCATGTTGTATTGTAAGTTTTACTAATTTTTAATTAATCAAAATTGTTAACTCAGCACATTAATTTGCTTTAGTAACTTTCCAGTAAAAAAAACCTTTCCGGATTATGCACAATACAAAAGAGATGGATTGAAGTTAACCCACAATATTTTATCATTGCAAATTAAAGTAAGGACAGGTGTTAAGGATATGCTATTAATTTAAATTCATTAACTCCATTCACCATTGTTTCCGTTACGACTATCCGAGCAAAAAACTCAGAAGATCATCAGTAATTATTATATTTTAGAAACTAATTCCCTGAAAAATTCTGTCGGGAAAACTTATAATAGAAGTACAAAATAAGATATCAAATATTCACTTTCAATCACAACAAAATGCGTATCCTAGTCTACTTTTATAGAGCAATGGACTGCGTTGCGAAATGATTACAAACTTCTGATAAAAAAGACAAATCAAATGCTATCACTCGAAAAATATATAACCAATACAGCATATTCCGCAACTTAAGTAGCTGAAAAGATAATTTCCTTGGCCCTTCTCCGCCATCTTCAGCGTCCTTCAATATTTTCATTCCAACTGATCGTGTAAATTTGTAAGCAATTAAACAAAAACAGTGGCATATCTACTCTTTCAGGTTTGTGATTCATCCTTCTATAATTGGATTCTGAGTACGTTGAATAGTATCAATCTGGTAACCCTGTACCTTCTTCGGAAACATTTGCTTGTGTACCGGTCGCAGAACACTGTGTCCAATCTCAACACAAGTTCGGCAAACGACTGCTGCCAGATGCACACTTATGTAAATATTCGAATATTGTGATGTATTTATTTGGGATGGCGGTATACACAGCAATACCCACACTTATATGTTGTATATACTTTATTTTTGCCTACATTTCATCTGTTTTCCCTCCTGTTTTTCTGACTTTAGTTTACATTTTTTCTTCATAATATGGGACTGTTTTTGAAAAGGCCACATACAACTTCCGTTATGCGCCATTAACCTGAGCATATTCCACTCATCCGAACACTTATCAAGTTAACTTTGAAAGTTTAGAATAGATATTCGCGGCAAATAAGAGGACTTGCTTCCCCGAATCGAACTTCTTATATTTGCGTAGGAAGTGGGACAACGAACACCTAACATAGTTTATGTAATCCCGTCATAGGCTCATCAACACATGTTTTCATAGTGAAAAGTTGCGCAGTGCTGTGCATTCCACTCCACATTTTTCCCCGTTTTTACATTCACTTCTCAGCTCTGTGAACTGGAAGCAGGCGTGCACATGTACGTTGGAAACCAATCCAGTTATTAGCCAAGAGCCGATTTTTTCGCGTCGCGAAACCTCTTCCGAAATGAATTGTTCAGTTTAGCCTCATTCCAGGATTTCCAGATTCCAAATAAAATATGGAACTGTTTATAGGCAGCAAATAACCGTTCTTGAACATTCACAATAATTCGTAATTGCAGCCAATTAAACTTTATCGAATTTGTACGCGCCTTTTTCCACGTCTAATGCAACGCATATTGGAAAACGTCTTGCAATGCGCAACAAATCGAGTCATGTTTTGACTACTGTTTTCCTATTATATTTTTGTTTACTCGGAAACGGTTGAACCTATTATCACATTTGTTGAGAACGTGTTGACTTTGCATCCCTCAGCATAGTAGCAAGTGGCACCGGTTTATGGGGGCTCCCAATACACCCGAAAGAGTGATTTTTTTTTACAAAATATGGCCGTGTGGGGTGTCACATGAAAGGGCTAAATTAATACTTTTCGATGTTGGGTGGAACATAGGGGAGTAAAGGCTCAAAATATGTACCCGAAAAACAGATCTCGTTCTCAGAACCTATTCAACGGAACAATCTGAAAAAGATCACAGTGGTGCATCTATACGAAATCTAGACCACAAATTACACAAATATGTATGACATCATCATCAGTACCAATATATCAATGCCACAATAAAGTGAGCTCATATTAACCGAGGCTTCATGGGAACATCTTAGTAAAGCGGGAAACACAACAGCTGTCAAACGAAGTTCATTACACGGACTGAAGCAATATACAACAGGTCTGATACGCAAAAAAGTTCGGAAAATTGAACTTTTGCGATGCGTGACAGATAATAGTTTGCCGACAATTCACGTCGTGTGCAATTTGGCGCCGTTTTCCATTTTCGGCTGTTACTTTTGAATGTAATGTATTTCAATGAACTCGTTTTGAGAACTGCGGAAGGCACTAGTTGCGTTGCAAGTACTAATTATTTATGTCCCGTCGCTTCCATTCATGGAAATTGAATTTAAGCCGGAGGTATGTGCACTCTTGCATTTATTTGTATGAATTTCATAACATAATAGAAGAGGAAGCTTCCTATGTATAACTCACTACGATCTGCCTAAAAGTGATCTTTTGAGCGATGATTTGAAAGCCTACATGGGTTTGTGATTTTCTGCAGCTTGCACTAATTCGTCATTCACGAGGTATTCTTAGAACACTGAGCCTGGCATAAGAAATCTGTTGACAGCGTTGGAACACTGAGCCTAGAGCGAAGGCCGACAATGCTGCATTCTATTGGCGATACTATTCCTCGTTATCGATCAAGACATTGCTGGAGAACGTGGAGAGCTTCACGGATCATCACAACAAAAAAAAGTTGTCGAGTTTCATTTTCAGCGGATGTTTTTGGGAAAATTCAATATTTGAGGTTAGAAAATCTCAAAATTACAATCTACCTGAAAGATCCTCCTCCTGCTATAGCCAAACATTTAAACAACAACATATCAAAAACTCAGAGTAATTAGGTTTCTTTTTAAATGTTGAGTTTTGACAAAAATCTGGACTATTATTTTTTTATTCAAAGAATGACAACGCCTGCACCATAGAAAATTCTTTTCCACAAAAGTCCTCTCGCTTTAATCTTTCCTCTTTCTCTCTATTCTGACCTCTTTTGAAGCTTCTAAATTACCTGAACGTTTATCGGCTGTCCTTACGTGTGCACATCACACGAATGTGAGGCCCTAATCTCAACCCTGCATAATTCTTAATGTGATGTAAAACCTTTCACTGAAAATACAAGTGGCAGGGTGTGCAGTAATTTCAACTATATTTTTGCTGGCAAAAATGTGTGTGAAAGACATGCCTTCAATACACTCACGCGCAACAAAGTTTGAAATCAAACCCTTTTCATCAGACATGGAAAATTTTACGTTTTTATTGTAATTTTACTTTTCTGCAGACAAACAAGACAATATTCAAATGTAATATTGTCTCATATTCAAATGTAATAGTTTGGTAAAAATTAAAAAAACTAAATCAAATTATACAGAACTGTAAAGCTGGATCAACGGAAATTTCAAAGAAATGTGGACTCAGTGCTTCGTTCTCTAATAAGATAATTACCCCAAAATCTCCTTTTGTGTAAAAGGAAGTTTACTATCTGTCTGCCACACGCATTTTTCTCGGAGACTGTGATTGAAATCAAATTTGGTGGGAAGGGAGGAACTGTAAACGCTCACGCATACAGTGAGTTATATCCTTCTACGTCGAATTTAAGGAGGTAGGGGATGGGGTCCCCATACATTCAAAAGAGGCATGTAATTTTTTTTCACCAAATATAGTCATGTGGGGTATCAAATGAAAGGTATCGGTTAGTACTTTCTGAAGCCGATCTTCGTTTTCTCATTCATTGGAAAGGTGCTGAGTGCGGTGGGTCGAAAGTGATCATTTCTTTAACGGGCCCATTCTCAGAAACTATCTAACCGAAAAATCTGAAAAAATCAAGAGGCTGCCACTATATGGTGCCTAGGCTCCGAAATACCTTCCATATCGATATCCTTTGAAATAAAGTTAATAATAGTATTATACTATAATTTTTAGCAATTTGCTGGCAAAACCCCTCTTAAGTTCATCTCAGTACCACAAAATTTTGAAATAATATAGACTATCGAATAGAGCATAATTCTACCAAGTTTGGTGCGAATCGCACTACTACTAACAGGTTCAAGTTGTCGCTTCTATGCAAAACCAAGACTGTGAATGCCAATATCACCCGAAAGTGGATACTCTCAGATAATATATGCATATATTACGTGCTAATGGGGCAAATATACACTCAAATGTCTTTATATAATACACAAAACCTTTCATACCTGAAGCGTCCAGCTTCCGATTTCCCGACTTGTTTTATTTGTCAGGTCGTATTTTCATTTTAAAAAGATTGAAGAGATCGATGTACTTTCAACTGCAACAAACACTATAAAATTGAAGCTTAGTAGAAAATGTTTTAACATCTTTACCACCTCTAAAAAATGTAAACCTCAACCATTGTTAACATTTGTTTTTAAAGATTTCAGGTGAACTCAAGTAACGAATAGGCAAAGTGGGAAAGTTATATATGCTATAAACAGCAGCTTTGTTGAGACCGGATATCAGCCACAGCCATGAATTGATTTGAGAAAGAGATCGCTTGTAGCTTATAATGAAGAGAAGGGTTTTAAAGTTTTGTGTAAAACAAAACCTTATTAAAGTCAGTTTACTCTTTGTCTGTTTGTGCGTCACACACATTTTTCTCGGAGATGGTGTAGCGATTCACACCAAATTTGGTGGAAAGGTGAGAACTGTGAACGCTCATGCATACATATGTCTAATTTAAGGACGGGTTCCCATACATGAAAAAGGAGTGGCTAATTTTTTTTTCACCACATATATCCATATGGGGTATCCAATGAAAGGTCTCGGTTAGTACTTTCCAAACCAAAAAATCTGGAAAAAATCAAGAGGCTGCCACTATGCCTTCCCTAGGCCTAGGCTCCGAAATAACTTCCATACCAATATCCCTTCAAAGAAATTTAATAATGGTATATTACAATACTTTTTATTAATTGGTTGCTAAACTCCCCTTATATTCATCCTAGTACCACGAAATGTTGCAGTAATGTAGACTATAACATAGAACATGATTGTACCAAATTTGGTGGGAATCGTAATATTACTAGCAAAGTTATAATAGGTCAAACTTGTCGTTTCTTTACAAATTCGAGACTACGAATGTCATTATCACCCGAATATATGCATATTATCACATAATATATGCATATATTACGTGCTTCGTACTAATGGAGCAAATGCACACTCAAATGACTTTACATAAGAAATACACAAAACCTTTCATACCTGAAGCGTCCAGCTTCCGGTTTCTAGACTTGTTCCTACTGTGAAAGATCAGACAATTATTTGTCTTTAGCTGTGTGGTCAAATGGTCACATTGATCCTATCATTTTCAGTTGTGTTACTATTGGATCACGCGAAGTGAATTGGAAAGCATTGACATATCTGATAAGCATCATAAGGTTGATTATCTAATAGAAAAAGAATGAGTAAAAATGTACATAGTTTAGTTACGTATAGTGTTTCAGCCATGGCAAGAATGCAACTGGACTTAAAAACTGATAATGACAATGGAAAAGGTATGACAAGAATTTGGATATTAAAAAGATGCGAAAGCATGTCGTGCACTTGTAAAACACTTTCAAAAAAATATCTTTGCTGTCGTAAAATATAAATGTCAATTCGAGTGGAATATCCTACTACATTCTCTCGAAATATGTTTGACAGAATAGCAAAAATTTTAAAGATATGATATATGAAGGCAGGCAGGCAAGCGATTTTTTTATAAAAATCATGATTTAAATCAAACCTGTTTTTTATAGAAGCCGTCATATATTAATATATTATTCAAATCATAATAATAAAAATCGGTTACATAAAATGAAAATAGTTGTTGAAATCCATAATTTTTATTTACCATATAGACATATTATAATAGGAAACTATAAATGATTAAGAAAATTAATAGACAAGAACTATATAATATTCAAAAAGGAATACCAATTTTGACATTTTTCACTAGCCAGCCAGCCAGCCAACCAGACTGAAAGTAGACAAATCCTTTCCACAGGCACCTAGGAATCGACGATTGTAAGCTACAAGCACAAGATAGACATTAGTTGACCATGCTCACCTACGTCACTTATCTGTGATTCTCGACATTGTAATGATTTTTAATTTTTTATTATTTCCTCTGCAAACATTACTTGTTTAAATGGATTAGCTTAAATTTAGTTATTAAAGACAGTAGGCAGTAATTATCGAAGGTAGCAGTCCGAGTTATCCTAATTGGGTTGTAGATTTTTAACAAATCTTAGGATGGCCTCGTTTTAATCATGTTTATAATCATGATTTTGAGGGAATTCCAGTATTTTTTTAGCTGAAGGAATAGAAAAGTTATTGTAGGCACGAGAAGTGCTCATTGACGTCAGAAATGGTATACTCTATATTGGTGGTTTTATTCAAAATTTCGCGTGACAACTTTTCCACTACGCTGCCAACGCTTTAGATAGGATGTCAATTTGAGTGTTGCTAATGTAGCAAATAGTAAGTTCTCAGTGAGCCGTTAATAAAATCAGGGATGAGCGAAAAATAAGAGATATTTGTGTTCAAAATAGAAAGGCTTCTATAATGACCACAACGAGATAGATCCTGAATGCCAGCATTTCACTTCCAATAAGGTCAACTCGATGTAGCATAAAAAAATTGTTCATGTCGATGTCTATCGAAGAACCACCTTCCATCCTTGCGATGATGGAAAAGGCAACTAGATTTATTTTTTAAGGATTGCGGGGTCCTAAGTCTGCATCCACTTGATGTCGGACCGGACCAAATTGGGAGCAACTGGCTGACTCTTTTTTTGGAGTGATCCGTGAGGATAGCTTTAAAAATATTAATCGATGACGGCTTTACGGTTTCTTGCCAGAGTAGAGGCAAATCGTCAGACGCTGCCTCACCTCTGACCTGAGAGCAGCGTGAGCGAAGCGGCACGCAAATGTTAAGCACTCCTTTATACAATTCGCGGAATACAACATGACTACGAATTATATTGAGCTGAAATCCGCCCATACTTTGGACTGGCCAGAACTGAACATATTTTTTTAAGGATACAATTAAATGCCACTAAGAGTGCATAGAAGCGACGGGACTAATGCAAGTGACATTAGCGTTGAACAAATTTTGTCGACCTGAAATCTTTATTTACATTGAAGCTGCGTGCAATCTGCAGCTTCTCTCGACCGTATTCCGCACGCAAAGTAATTGTGTTTCCCGCTAGAGGTGAGGCAGGGTCTGACGATTTGCCTCTACCCTAGTAAGAAACCGTAAAGCCGCCTGCGCCTAATACAAATAGACTTCTTTTTAATAAAAATCGCTAGCCCCTTATATAGTCTTAGTTTTACGAATCATCGGTATACGCATCGTCTGACAAATCAAATTTAGTGAAAAGAAGATCTGGTGAAAAGTGTAAAGAAGATTGCATTGTAAAAATAGTTAAGCACCCAGACCATAGTGATAGTCTGGTCAATGATTACCAGCAAAAGCAAAGAGCGCCTGTTATTTAGACAAAAGACCATGACACAGGCTCAATATATAAAGGTCTTGGAAACCAGAATGTTACTCAAAGTACACGAATGGTTATCCAATGGCAACTTTATATTTGGTCTATACCATAAAGCCAAAAAAGAAAAGAAATTTTTAGAGAGACGACAAACAAGAGCGTTTGATTGGTCTGATAATTCGCCCACTGAAATCAAAAACATAATATTTTAGAGAAAAAAATAATGAATAGACACAGTTGATAGAAGCCCTTATTGTGGTTAAGCACAGAAGTAATGAAATAAAAATAAACTTCATTAAATGCATTGAAAATATGCGGAGAAGATTACGAATTATGATTCCAGTAACAAACGACGTGACTAAATATTAAAGTTTTATTTTATGGGACTATTCTGAGTATATTTTAAACATATACTCAATATTGTTTGACAACATAAATAATTTGTAAAAATAAAATAGTAATACAGACGACTATGGTTTCGTCTAGGGTTAGGCTGCATCCGGTGAGTTGTCTCTGTGCTGGACGAATCCGTAGTCGCGAATCGCAGTTAAGCAATATAGTTGAACATGACAACTAACGGCTATTTTCTCTAATAAGTATTTTTATTTTATGTAACTGATTCAATTATTATAATTTTAAGTAATTTAGAAGCATGAAAAAAAAACAAATTTGATTTGTGATTTTTGTTAAAAAATCATACATGATATAAATCATTGATTTAAATCAATCAACCCTGACACACCCTGAACAACTTTAATAAGGTTTTGTTTTCAAAATTCGAGAGCATATAAAAAATATACATAATTGTTTGTAGTGTGGGTATATAAATGGACATTCTGGCAGTTCAATAAATCAAATTTACTTAAACGAATTTCCAGAGTGAGTGTCAAGCCACCTACAGCTAGTAAAATTCCTCGCTATATTTATATCTATTTTGCGGATTATATAAATTTCATCAATATTCAACCATCAAAACGAGCCCGAGACCAAATAGAGGATTACAAGTTTGTAAACTTGATAGGGCAAGTTTTGAACATGTACTAGCCAAAAATGCGGTTGATCTTGTTTTTAAGGTTTTGTGTAAAACAAAACCTTATTAAAATCGATTCAATGTCTGTCTGTCTGTCATACGCACTTTTCTCCAAAACGGCTAGACCGATCCGAACGAAA